>NC_054548.1:17233773-17245446 GCF_017654505.1 Polyodon spathula | reverse complement strand
ATACCTCTTCTTAGTTGTGCATACTGATAAATCATATTTTGATCACTCGATTTATCACCAAACTACTCTACACAGTTTTCTGAGGTAATTTGAAACACTGTTTCTAGTAAGTTGCATGGTTATTGGCTGAAGCAGTTTTGCTTGAGGCTGGATTCTCATTGGTTTCAATTTTAGAGATGAGGAAAGGACATTGTTTCTTATTATGAAATAATCACAAATGTGTTTTATTTAATACTTGCCGACAAATACTTCTTAAAATCAATTCCTCGGAAAATACAAGTATCAGCACAACCCTACTCGGTACTTCAAGAAACACTCGAGGGATGAAACTAAATACAGTATACTAAAAATCTAACTGATGTTACCAGTATCTTAAATCAACACTTACTGGCACAACTTTGTGTAAAATTATAAAATCGGTATGTGTTTCATAATGTTCACACTCCTGGCTGTTTTTGTGAATCCAAATAGAGGTTTTTTGTTTGAAAATGTGTTTGACTTTGTTTATTTAAACAGTTATTCCTGTAAAGTCCTATATGCAGATCAGTATGCTTTTCCCGGACATACGTGATTACCAATATGGCTTGGCTATTTTCAAGTTTGACTGTATTTTTAAATGCAGTAGTTTTTAACTCAAATGTAGATGCAGAACTTTCTTGTAATGCATGTAAAAAAATATGAAGTATGCTTTGAAGTAGTGTTTGTGAACTTTATTCCCTGCTGCTGTTCTTGCTGGCTTCGTTTTACTGTTGTTCACAGTACAGCCTTGTACAGTACATCGTTTTGTGGTGTTCAACTGAACTTCTGTGCAGGGCATGTCAATAAGAGTATCTGCCAAATATGCTTTTCAAATTAAACAGCATGCAAGTTCAAGCATCTTCATTCCATTTTTCTAAAATGTTCGACAGCTGGAACAATTATGAGTTGTGTCTAATTGGAAGTCGTTATATTTATCTGTTCTACAGCAGAAGACATTATGTATCATTGCTGCCTGCTGCACTGTACATATATTTGTAATATCTTTTTCAACGTAATTGCCATGGTATATAGTATAAAGACCCCTTGGCGCAAAATTTGTCTTAAAATCCACTACATTATTTTATTGTTTACATTTTTTAAAAGAAATAAAACTCAGTGTGGTGGTGTTTATTTTTTATATGTATTCTTTTTTTTCCTCCTTTAGACAAATTTGACCAATTCTGGGCTATCAATAGAAAGCTGATGGAATACTCGGTAGAAGAAGGTGGATTCCGGTACATTCCATTCAGGCTATATCAGGTGAGTGCAGAAATGACTACTGTATGCTCACACCACAATCCCTAACAGAGAGGAAACCTACAGTGGCTTTTATGTAGTTGCTCCAAAAAGTCTGGATGGATTATCTTTCATTTTTAGTGAATAAATATAATTATATTGTATAATGTAGCCATCTGTCCTTTTTCCTATGTGTCATACTTGCATCTTTAGCTTGGCCTTGACAACAGCTCCTACAATTGTTGTAAAACTTGGTGTTTAGAACATGCCTGTCTTGGTGTATATTGCGGTGTAATTCAACTGCTTACCCCAAACGCCTGAATAAATACGTTTTTTTTTTTTTTAAATGTATCACTATTGTAATCTATATCTTGGGACTGGCTTTTCAGAATCGAATAAACTTTGTATGGTTATTTTTCAGTAGTCACTCCACACTATGCCTTTTACCCTGTAAATTAATTATGCAACAAAATAAACAAACAGATATGGAAAATAGGATAGTGATAATTAGATCAGTATGGCAGGGTGTAGTGTATTTTAAAGAAGTTTATTTTTAAAAAAAAATAGGAGAAACATTTAGCACTTAATGCTATGAAGGTTAGAAAATAAGATCATAAGAGAATTTAGTGGAGGCCAGTCGCCCCATCAATGCTTGTCTGGTTCCTAATAGATTGTTGAACTCAATTTTGTCAAGTTGTGACTTCACTGATTAATCATTAACCCTTTGCGGTCCATTTTTTCAGCGCCTGTCAGGCACATCAGGTCCAATTTATTTCCACACGCTCTGTTTATTTTTACACACTGTTTTAAAATATTTTTTTCAGAGTAAAATAGGTTTAAAAGGTATTGAATCGCAAAAGGACACTTAGTACTGCATCCCCAGCCCTGCTCCACACCTTGTTCGCTGTATTCATCACATATCTCTTCATAGTAGTGCAAACTGGTAAATTTATTGCATTACCTCGTTTAATTTTACACACACCTGTTTAAAAGAATTTATTCAGAGTAAAACGGTTTAAAAGGACTGGCACTATCAAAAGGACAACTATTACTGCATCCCCAGCCCGCTCCACACCTGTTCGCTGATTTATCACAATCTCTTCATCGTAGGGCTACTGAGAAATCCTCTCCTGAGCCTCGTTTTTATCACCAAACTCCACCAAATGCTATCCAAAGTCATATTGTAGTTACTGTAACATCTCAAAAGACTTGGCAAATGTTGGGATATTCTTTGAGCAGGATACGGAAGCACTGTTTGTGTTTGTTTAGTCCATGTTATGTCTGTGCGAAGGGGACTATGCGTGGATCAGATCTGGTGGTATCTTTTTTTTTTTATTTCCCGGATTCTATCGGCAATCACTCGGCCATGAAGTTTTTCTTTTTTTTTCTGGGGGAAAAAAACGACTAGGGACCTTTGCGACGTCTTTTTGCTGATGAACCAGAAAGGAAAAATTGTAATGTACCACAAAGAGTTAATAACAAAGAGTTAATAACTTGGCAAGGTAACCCATTTCTGTTTGTTCCCGGAGGAGGTCTTATGCACAGATCAGTATGTATTTCCTGGACTTGGCTCACTGTGTGAATACCAATATGGCTTGGCTATTCTCAAGTTGTGTTTGCATTTTTAACCCTGGTTAGTCTGGCTGCTGTTCGTTGCTAAGTTTTATTTTGTTACTTTGATTCTAGGTAGCAATGTCCTTTTGGTAATGTGGTGACCAGAACAGAGATCTTTCTGTCACTGGTCGGGTTGGAATATGTATGAAAAGCGAGCCTGGGGTTGTGGTGAGTTCACACATTGAAGATCTAGAAGCTATCTCCTTATGTGAATCCAGTGAATAATTATCCCATGGGGCTGTGGGGGAGAAGCAATGGGAACCAGATAGTGTAGCTGCTGAACGCATTACTACTGACTAGTGCCTTTACAATCAGAAGTCACTGTCGGGAGTGAAAATGTAAGATGCTCATCAATTCATAAGTATTTATAATAAATAACTTTCCTTATTATCTCACCTTTCAGTGTAATAACAGTCCAAGATAGATTTTTATACTGCTTTCTATTAGAACAGAATAACATAGTTTGTGTCTCTTCACGATGTCAAATGCAGTCTGCAGATCCCTTTCGACCTCCTGCATGGAGTGCCTTGCCGAATATAGAATAGAATCATCAGCATAGAGACACATGTTAGTATTAATATTATCCAAATTAGTTCATAGATCATTAATATAGAGAGTGAAAAGGATTGGGCCCAGGATAGATCCCTGAGGTACCCCCGTAATCAAGGGTTCAAAATTATAAGTAATACCATCAGCTTTGAACCTTTGCAGTCCTGTCGGACCAGGTCCGACATTATAATTTTCCCTTTCTAGTCTGGGAATCAAAAAGACGTCAAGTATGGGTCTCTAGTCGTTTTTTCTCCGGAAAAAGACAGAGAAAGCCTTTTAATGGCCGAGTGAGACCAATATAAGCACTATGAGAGACCTCAGGCGATGTGAATGTATAGCGGATAAAAAAAACCAAAAAACAGTGGGCATTTTAACACTAATACACCTCAGCCCACCTGCATTCAACAGGATAAGCATGACACACAACATGAAATGGCGTGGATAGCTTCGTTTCCGCATGTCCAGACTCTCAAATTCGAATGATCTACACAGGACATTTCAGAGGTCTTTTTGGAGAATTGTAGGAGTTTCGTATTTAGATTGATTAAAATAATGACTTTCATCACTTTCATTGAGGCAGTGTTTAGATCGAAGTGTGATTAAAACAACCTGTGATTCAGGAGGGATGATTTTATCATGTATTGCAAGGATTTACACGTCTGAAGAGGTATGTAAAAAATACAGCAAACAAGGGGGTGGGGCGTGGCTGGAGATGCAGTACCGATGTCCTTTTGCTATGCAGGGAGGGGCTTTTAAACCTGTTTTAATACCTGTTTTACTCTGATAAAACAAAGACAATTGCACAACAACCATGTGATGTGTAAAATAAACAGCACATGTGAAAATAAATTGGACCTGACACGTCTGACAAGAGCTGAATAAATGGACCGCTAAGGGTTAATAGCTTGTGCTCTATCTACTAAATAGTTCTAAACCAATCCACTCCTCTATTACTTAATCCCAGTTGGAGTAATTTGTTACTCCATATTAAATGACCTATGGAATCAAATGCTTTGGACAAATCCAAGAAATCCAAAAGTAAAGCACCAACAAATTTACCAGCATCCAAGGCCATCGATATATCTCATTAATCACTTTAAGAACAGCCGTTTGCATATTATGTTTTGGCGAAAATCCAGATTGGATTTCTGTTAAGGTATTATTCATTAATTGCTCATTTACAAGGCACTCAAATATTTTACCAATAGATGAAAGTACAGATATTGGTCTACAGTTGTTAGGGTTTGCGTATTATCCTCCCTTATTAACAGGGACAACATATGCTGACTTCCAATCTGATGGAATTAAATTAGAAATAAGAGAAAGATTAAAAAGATATCTCAAAATGAACAGGAAGTTATTTAAAGATATCTGAAAATGATTTAAAGATATCTCAAATCCATTTAAAGATATCTGGAAGTATGTGGAGACATAAATGTATTTGAGATATCTTAAAAGTATTTGAGATATCTCTAAATGACAACTTGGCTTGCCATTAGAGAGTAGACAGCATCTAATAAGGCAGGGAAAATGTATAATTATACAAATATTAGTTCATTTTTGACCTCAGAATCTAATATGCTGGATTGTTATGGTAACATGTTATTATTTATTTTATTTTATAATAGTCTAGTAGTAAGAGATGTATTGTATTGCAGTTTTCAATATCATACAAAGAAGGAATTGATTCATGATTTAAAATATTGATAAGGATAACTATTCCAGTTCACAGGGAGTGTGATGTCCAAGCTTTTATCAATCTTAAACAGAATGTTTTTTTTTTTTTTTTTTTTTTTTTTTTTTTAAACATGGTTAATGCAAAGCTTAAACATATTGCATATGACAATAATAAACACGTGCCAGGCAGACAGAACAACAGTTGTTCTGCCCTACTTTGAGCTCATCAACACCATGCTGAAACTGGCTCCAGCCCAGTGGAGTCCCAGGTGCTTGTTTTATTTCATAATAAAAGTATTGTTCGCATTAGGCACTCAAAGATTATATGTATTTTTTTTATGATCTAACACAGTTCCTATCCCTCAATCATATTCATTCATTAAGATATAGTTAATTAATAATATAGTTCTACATTTTTTTTTAGGTTTGATTGTAGATCTATTTATCTAATCTATTTATAAATTTAATTATAAGTTAGTGCAACTTAATGAGCTTAGTCAATGCTTGGAATGTTTAAAAATGTACAAAGAGTGGGATATATACTACACAATAATATTTTTAGTTTAAAAAAAAGCAATGCAATTTGTAACATTAAATGTGTTTTTTTTTTTTTTTTTTTTAAATCTTGAAAATGGTTACGAAAAAAAAAAAAAAAAAAAGGAAGAAAAAAGGGGGGAGACTAGTACCAACTGACCAGGAGGCGGGTGCCAGAAGCTCACTGAAGCCTTTTTTATACAGGAATCCTGAAAAATCTTCTGATTTGCAGATTTGAAGTTCAAGACTGTGCCTTTGGAAAAAATTGCCTAGGCTGCTGTTAGGTGGCTTTGTGGCATGGTACACTGGTTTCTAGTTTGAGCCCACCAAATCAATTTCAGTTTGAACTCAATCATTCAGAGACCGAAGGTTTGAAAGGCTATTGAATCATTTCTTTAAATGTTTTCCAGTAAACATAATTATTTTGCTAATTCAAGTAATTTCTGCTTTGTAACACAGTTTAGTGAGTTTTACATTGCAAAAGTCAAAATAAACCACAACATGACAAGAAGTACTTTATTCAGTCAGTCTTAATTATGTAATTAATCAGTTATGATCAAGAAGAAGCCAACCTGATATTCAAATGATGAATCTTCAATTCAAGATGTGTGCAAATGAAGGCTCAGAATACCATCAGCTTGCTCAGCTTTGCTAATACTATAAAGTACTACTGATGTCAAAAATCAGTAAAACCAATATGATGATTAATCTTTAGAAAATGCTTACTCCAAAAAATATTTATATTATATTGGCATAAAGCCAGTTTCCATGGTGTCAGCATACTGAACAGACTTTCAGCCTTATACCCATGTATAGTAGATTATCTTATTTATGTAAATAGACTAATTTATCTTCACTATAAATAGAAAAGCTATTGTACTGTAGCAATTTTTGAACCAAATTATATTTTAGCATGTCAACCCCTTGAGGTTTTGTAGCAAGGATGACACTACTGGTAAGGTTGTTGTAACCAGGAAGAGACTCAGAGGAAGAGAAGTTTAAGCGCTCATGCTCATGTTTATTAATAATAATAATAATAATAATAATAATAATAATAATAATAATAATAATAAATTAAAAAACACACTGACAAAATAACAGGCACAAGGGCCAAAACAAAAGGTCTATATACAAAACACTCACAGACAAAAATACACAGAGTGGACGAGGCAGCACCTCTCACCAACATCTACATTAACGCTAACACTAACACCCGTAATCACCCTATTTATACATCAGTGGCTGGAGCCTAAATTAATCATTAAATCATGTATTCAATTCATGGCTCCAGCCGCATTCCCATGATTGGCAGAAGGCAGCTGTAGGTAAACTTTGTTTCATAGAAGTCATGGTGCTGCTAGTGAGCAGACCTCCTTCCGTGATTCTCATTGTTTCATATCACTGGCCTGCAATTCACCATGCTTCTGTAGTCCAGGCAGAAGCTGAACTGAACCCTGTGGCCTTATTCCATTTTTATTGTTAATGAAAATAAGTAGACACAAACATATTAAAGCTAAATAATACACAATAACTGCATAAAAAGCACTTGATAAGCTGGGCTGACAGAATATTGAGGTGCATGGAATATATCTTAAAATATCTCACTTTGGGAAGAGTTTGTCACAAAGCTTGTTTGCTCTAAGTTACAAGCCCTGTCTGAAACTCAGACACATGTAGTATCCATAGCAACAGAAAAAAAATATATGTGTTTATGCTGCTATAATGTCTGTTCAAATAACCACCAGTTAACATCTCACCTCAAAAGCAGTACTTTACAATTAGCCCATTGGAATGGACCTCAGTTAATGAAATGGACCCCACTGCCAAGCCAACTGCTTGTTTCACCCAACGAAAATTGACAAGCTACTGGCCCCTAGAGGTCCAACCTGCAGTTGTCTGCTTGAGTTCACCAAGCACCTGGCCAGTAGGGGCTGGTGCAGCACAGTGAGGGGACTCAGTCCTTGATGACATTGCCTCCATAACCAATGGAAGTGCCTTGGACGACGCACCCTATGAAATCCCCAGGGAAGATGTACTCCCCTGACTATATGACTTACCCTGCACATCAAGTGGTTGTGCCTTTTTGTATTTGTCAAAACACCAAGGGAATTCTTTCACTTCTTTGAGACTATCATTAGTAGATCCAAAAAAACCCCTAAAAAAACAATAGAAACCCCAATCAAAGCAACTTGACTATTATGTTATTAAAACATGCTGTGCATGAACCTTGAGATATGATGTGATGTCAACCATGCTTAAAATTAGGAAAACAGCCTGCCAGTTAGCATTAGACATGGCTAGCTATATTTATAAATATTTCTGGATCTTATTAATATTTCACTCAATGCAAATTGTCTGGTGGCTTTACTTAAGTATTAAAAAAGAAAAATGGATGGATGTTCAGTGGACTATAGTACGATCCCATATATTTATATTTATAGTGCCTGCAGGATTTCTGAAGCACTTTCAGAAGATCAGCCTGAACTGATCTGCCCGCCAACTGACAAAAACATCTTTCGAGATCCAAAAGGATGAAAGGATGAGAGAGAGAGACACACACACACACAATTATTCTCATAACTTACCTTATGCTAAAGCAATCCAGCATTCAGTTTTCCGTGAGGGATGGAATGATGTGGGACGGTGGCTTATATTGAAGTGATCCATGGTGCCCAAGACAGAACCCAACCTGCAATCATGACTTGTGACATACTTGTTGAAATTGTGTATGCTGCTCTTGAGTTGAAGGAGTCAATTGAAATATCTAAACAGTTAAGATCAGAGCTGTCCAAATGATTGCTCTTGAGTGATTAATGTCTTACTGAGCTTCAAAATAGGTCCTCTTGATTTAGAGAAGGGAGGCTGCTAATGGGATTGTAAAAAAAAAAAGAAAAAGACAGATGATCTTTAGTAGAAGATACAGTATAAATTAAACAAAACTCATGTTTAGCACAAAATTTCTGACGCAGTGCCTGCATTTAACTGGGAAAAGGCTTTTCTATTTATTTTCTATTACAGTCTGAAATGTTTTGTTTTCAATTTGTGATTTTCTGTAATGAGCCTAAAGGCTCTTGCCATATAAAAGCAGTAAAAGATTAGTAAACAAAAAAGATAAATATGAACGATCAAATATCTTCTTTTTTATTCTTCACATAACTCATTGAAACAAAATAGTTGCAAAGAATAAGAAACTACAACAATAAAATGCAAATATGTAATTTGTTTGATCTTTAAAATAGTATTTGTCAATATGACAACTCCTCAGCTATGCACTTGCTCGAGACATGGATGTGGATGGCCTGAGGACAAGTTATCTGAGTCCTTGTCATGTCAAAGTAACAGAACATTGACCTCTGGTCACTTAACATCACTTTTTGTTGTTCATATTCAGTGAACTGAATCCAACAGCTTCAGCACATTATCAAAGAGATTGTTGGAAAAACACAGAGAAGTAATTAAACATTACATTCAAGGCAATGCGTTTCTGTTAAACATAAAAACTCTTTCTGGCTATTACTGAATCAAATTGCCCTAAAACCCATTCTGCTTGTATTATAAATAAGCACATTGAACATTGCAAAATGGGACACTAGGGGGAGCTGTGGGACTATCAGGAAAAACAAACAAACAAAAAAAAAAAGTATGGCAGAGATATTTCCTCTGCACCATTTCTGAAAAAAACAAAACAAAACAAAAAAAACCTTGTAACAAATTAGGAAGGAAAATCTGGCCCTGATAAAATTGTCTCACATGGCCTAACCCCGGGTAGGTAAAGCCATTTTACCAACATACAGTTTAATATTTCCACAAAACAGTCACTCCAAGTCGTACAGCCGTTCACTAATACCTATGTGTGATTTAGTTGACAGGGCCCATTGGTATATCCCGGGAGCTGATCCATGAGTTCTGAAGTTAAAACAACCTTACCAAAACTGCAACACGCAACAATCTTTAAGGAATACTTTGCTGATGAAAAACAGAACAACTTCAGCTGACAGACTCTTTCTACTTCAATCAATCCTGCATTTTATTTTGTTGTTTACTTGAGATATGCTGTTGTCTGTGCCATAGAACTGATTCTAGAGGGCACACCTGCTCATTTTGATTGATCAAGTTTATTCTTCTAATGGGAACATCTATACATTTGCTTAACAAAATAACACTGTGTAACAATTTTTTTTTTTTTTTTGTTCCTGGGTAGTAAGTGTTATTTCCTAATTGCTTATGCCTCAAAAGTATAGAAAATGGCTATTATTCCCCACAAACTTTGCTTTTGTGACCAGGACAGTGATATTTCAAAATATCACTATTTCTAATGGGAAAATGGGCAAATGTGTGTCTTTTCGTTCACATAAAGTCAGAAAAAAACAACATATGAATCCAAATTAACATGTATTTATACTAAAGTAATACAAAAATGACTATAAAAGATTTAGAAGTGAGTAGTTTTTCGAGATTTACAATTATACTGTAAATAATAACCATTTTCTATACTTTTGAGGCATAAGCAATTAGGAAATAACACTTACTACCCAGGAACAAAAATTGTGTTACATAGTGTAATCAGTCAGACATCCTGTGACAGTGTGCCCTGCCCATGTGTGTGTTATGTGTTAATGTTGGTGTATTGGTATTGGTGCACAGGATATAAATGGGTCTGTATAGCATGATTGATTTAAAATATATAGTTGTATTTAGGCACAGGGATTACACTTCATGTGCATTTAAAGTATTTACTAGAATGTGAGCACAGGATTGCAGAAATTAATTCACGTGCTGCGAGTCAAGTGAATAATTAATTAGTAATTGAATTCCAGCACAACAGTATATATAGATGCATGTTTTACTCACTCAGGGTTGTGTTTTCAGAGTGAAAGAATGGGAGAGTGAAGAGAGTAAAATAAAAAGAACAAACAAGCAATTGCTAGGGTACTTATTTGTTTAGTGTTTGTCCCTGTTGATTAGTGTCTGTTTGTTTTGTTTGTCTGTTTTGGCCAACACACCGTTTTCTTTTACAAAGTGTTTTTATCCGTTTAAACTTTTTATTTGAAATAAACCGGTGCAAGCAAGCACCTTCACCATTTCACGCGCTGTGCTGCGTGTGTTTCTTCCGGGTCCAATGTCACCATTTAGGCCAGCTCGCCACACATTCACAGAATATGTCTCGGTTTCCTGCAGTAATAGATGGAAAAACTAGTGGGCCACTTGTTCTGTAATAAAGGGTTGTTAATAAAGACAAAATATTTAATCGACACTAAACCTTATTCAACGCTAAACGAGACAGCAAGAGTCTCTCTCTAAATGTTGGCGGCTGTTTATTTCATTTTTCTCCCCAACCCACTGCTGAACGCAAACAAGACAAATTCCTTCTTTGCTCCTGCTGGCTATGAGTCCAACCTCCACTCCAGACAAACCCTCGAATTAATGAAATCAGGAACTTTTATACCAGGCACTCAGCTTCTTTAAATTATTCAGTTAGCTGGGGGCTGAGAACAAGACAGCATCCATGTGCCAGTGAGATCTGAGCAAACCTACAACAACTTAATGTGCCAAAATAAACGAGCTTTATAAACGTGTTAAAATAAAACAAACGTGACAAATCAAATGTGAATATACTTCAATAACAAAACATGATATCTGGTACTGCTTTTTGTTTGCAAGCCTTGCCTTCAGACGGTCTTACATTTAAACAGTGAAATTTTCCCCAACCTTTCAAACCATTCTTTCCCTTGAGTATTCAGCTGCTTTCCCTAATAACTGACATGCACTGCAGCTACAGTAGTGTGGTGATTTTCCCCTTAAGACTCTGTTGGGGTTAAATGACCTAGGAAGTGAAGCATCCTGGAAGGCAAGGCCTGTAACTGAGAATTATCCTTTAGCTAATGTAATCCTAGATGTCATGTTTTAAACTGAAAATACGTCTTTGCCATAAGGTGTTTCTTTCAAGATTTATTACATTATTTTTAGATACAACCACATTTTAGGTCTTTATCAAACCTTAATTATTATGACTGAATATGAAATTCCATTAGGTTTATTTTAAGA
>NC_054548.1:17156273-17228773 GCF_017654505.1 Polyodon spathula | reverse complement strand
AAGTTTTAAGAAACAGTAACCAAATAAATTAAATGTTTTTAATGTGTCTTGCGTGGTATGTATTAAAAGACAGGTGTTCAATGCAGCTGTACATTTATATCTCTATTCCCTTGTCTAAGATCTACATTCAAAAATCCAATAAAAGAAAAAAAAACCCTGCTGTCATGTGGGTTGCTAACCCTGAGTGCTATTTATCACTTTGTATAGAAATTATTCAGCAGAGATTTGGTAATAGCTGTAATCAATAATTCAAATAACACTTTCCACTAGGTTATACCGCAGAGGCACACACCATGATTATTATTATTTTTTCAGGCAGCAAAGCAAGTTTAAAGCCCATTTTTGATTGTACCAGATCTGGCAGCGCTAATGTATCACAGCTATTTCAGCATTATCATTTGATGAAGGGTTACATAATTAATCTCAGTTATGCCGGACACGCTCTGATAAGAAATGATGGGCTTGCCATTTACAAACATCAAATTTTATGAGCTGGAAATGAGAAGCAGTCATAACAGGCCAATGGACCAAGGAAAGATATAAACCATAATTTTATGATACTATATCTCGTGCTGGCAAAGCAAAAAATATTATTCATATGTGTTAAAGTGTGCAAAGATGGATTTTCAAATATGTCTTTGTCGCCACTCACTTTTACATTAATATTACAGTTTACGTGACTAGAGCTGACGATGTTCAAAAAATATTTGCTTTACACTATCTGCATTTAAAGGTGGTTATAACAACTCCCATAGCATAATGAAATATAGAACAATAAAATATTGATATAGTGTACCCAGAAATTTTCGCACCATCACTCTTTAATGTAATGAGACCACATAATCTGGATGTGCACAAAGCTGAAACCATTTGTTGGCATGTAGCAAATGACATGCTAAGTATTGAGCCTAAAGGTTTGTTTGCTTTACTTTTCATAAAAAAAGCTTTACCCCATACACTATAACCACAGAATATCCAAGTCTTGTTTTTAATACATTTTCTTCTAAATAAACATAAGAATCCACAAAAGACTGTTTTTATTATCTTTTATGAACAGAGTTTGTTGCAAATATAGCTTAGTTTAAATATAATTGAACTGTATTTGACAATAGAAAAGAGTACCATGTGAGTGCAGGGTGAGACACGATCAGGAGCTGGCTGGTTCAAATCTTGGTCAAATTGACTTGACGATTTTGATCAGAGAACTACATGGAGCTGCAGTGGTCTGTCGACTCCCAAAGATTGGGATGGAAAATCTGCTCTATTTAGTTTACTTCATCGCACTTCAAAGACACCTATAGGTTGGATGCCCCACAAATCCTTATTTCCTAGACTGGGTCCTTAGTTCCAAGGTTCATTAGTTTGGTAACACCTGTTCCTTGGGTTATTAAAAAGGGGCAAACAGGTTGACATCTACTGTAAATGAGGTTGCCTGTGGATCTTTAGTCCTTCTGTTTGTGAAGTGGTAGGGGTGGGCAGAGGGGTCAGGATTCTTCTTCATACTCATACTTGAACCTTCATACTCATGCAGGTTCACGTAAACCGAAGTTGGCAGAGTGGGCAGGGCCCCCCCAAAAATGAATAGGAGTAAAAAGTTTTTCATGTATGTATTACTTGTAGTCAATAAATCAACATACTGGTTAATGATACTTGTTTATACTTGTTACTCGTCACACCCCTAGTAAGCAGCAAAAAGGTGGGTAAAATCTTTTTTTTTTTTTAAATGTGGTTACAAATACCTTAACAGAATTCATACATACATATTTAGAGTCTACAATAAGAACCAGGCACCATTAGGAATATTACGTAGAGCAATAATATAGTAGCTAAATAAAATAAACTTTACTCCAGAGCAAGAAAAAGGATTGCCAGACTGCTTAACACTTGAGAAAATCAGAAAATCACTAAGACCAACCGTTAATAACTATGTAGGTCCACCTTGTTTAGGAGGTTTCCCAAGTCCATCACAATCTGTCATGAGGAAGCTGAACGAATGTTGGAACCAAAATCAGGTTGGCAAAGCTCCAGCCACAGCCTTGGAACCATGGCAACAGAAACTGCATGTTGGGAATGTCCTTAACTACTTGCCTGCATGAGGGAAAGTATGACTTTGTTTCATGTGGTTAATAATTCATAAATTGCTCAATCCAGAACAATCATTACATTTGAAATGCATTTACACACCTCTGAGCCATACAACTGCTTCACCCATAAAGCTATGGATATATAATGTAAATATAGCTCTAGGAGTGTTATAAAGTACCAAACTGTTTCTGTGTCTTCGGTTATATACAGGGATATGTACAATTCCTGGCTGCAATATTATTCATTTAAGTATTTTAAATCAGCATCCATATGATAGAAGATTTAAAAAGAAAACACACACACCAATCAAACATCATATAAAAAAATGCCCAACACATATAACACTATAGTACTATAATCATGAGCATATACAATATATTCAGCCAGTCCCTTCTGTAATGATTTGGTTTATATTTAGTCATATTCATTATTGTTTTTGTAAACCATGAAAATGACAGATAATTACCTAAAATGCTCTGTAATTGCTATAAATTACAAACACTGCCAGAGACAGTGTGCCCGGCAAAAGTACACTTAAGGGACCTAGTAGTTAGTTCTTCCATAGATGTCCCACAGGTGCAGTGGAAACCAGATTTTACTACAGATCCATCCATTAACACTTGACACAAATGCAGAACACCTGGGTGGAATACTGTTTATATACTGTTTATATATATAACCCTCAAAATCTGTTACTGACTATTTCTGTTGTAATTGCATGAACAGCATAAGGTATTACAAAATTGTATTTTAAAACTTATTTTATGCTCTGTATGAAATGCACTTTGACATTCATTCCTTCATATGCCTTCTTGACAGCAACACTGCAAATAAGACAATAATCTTTATTTTTATATAATGTCTTTCATAATGGACCACCATCACAAATCGCTTTTCAAGACTAGGGTGTGTGAACTATGCATCAGTTGCAGAGTCACTTACAATATACAATATCTCACCCAAAAGACGGAGCACAAGAAGGTTAAGTGACTTGCTCAGAGTCACACAATGAGTTAGTGGCTGAACTAGGATTTAAACCGGGGACCTCCTGGTTACAAGTCTGTTTTTTTAACCACTGGACCACTTATTTAGTATTAGTTTCTACAAAGCTACAGTATCATATTTCAACAGCTTGGAGATGCATATTGAAGAAGGAAAACTAAGATAAGCACTTGCACTGTGCATTAGCAATTTATGATATGCTGTAACTCAAGGAAATGAGGGGTAGGCTAAATGTAACAGTTTCAAATATCTATAGAAGCTTTGACACTTTAAAAAAAATGAGAGAGGAAGAACAAGTTATGTTGATTGATAAGAACTGCATTAAACCATGGGGCCTTTTGATACTGTTTGAAATGATGGATGTAAATCACAAAATAGGATAGAAATGTTAACTGAATTCATAGGTTCTTTCTAATCTCAAATACAATTCAGTAGATTGTAATTGGTCTTAAACAATCACTGAGACTGCTAAAATGTAATTGTGACCCCCACTGTAAGACACCATTGCATTTTAAAAGTAAAGTGAATATTGGAAATGTCAGCATCAAATAGACTACCAGTGGCCCTTTCCTTGGCTCTATTGGAGTTCAGAAAATGTCATGAACATCAAGGTGAAGCTTAACAAAAATTGCTCTCAACGTTTGAAGGGTAATCTTGATCCCTAGCTTTAAAAATAAAAATAAAAACTAAAAGAACCATTGGAGGTAGTTTGACTTTAGGAGTATTATGTTACATTTTAGCAACTAGGGATAACACTAAAGGCATTCTTTAAAAATACTGTATGACGGGAAATTTTGGCTGGTATTAAATACGGCAGATTTGTTACCTTGGCCTTGAGCAAGGTTGACCATGGTTTCAGTGTAATATGTAGTTTGTGGAAATTCCCATTTCTGAAATAAGTATATACATTTTTATAGCAAATTTAATATATTTTTGTATCACTTATAAATAAATACAGCTAACTTAACCAACTGTTTACTGGACTGGTAACTAACATCGATTTTTTTTAATCAACATGCAGTCGTTAACTTCCGGGGAATTTGTACTTCTTTTAGTGTCTCAATGACATGTAGAAAGTAAAATTAATATAATAAATGTCACTCACACTGAACTATTTTAATGATCTATTAATGGCTGATCTTAATAACTGATTAAAAAAAAAATGAAACATTAATATGTGTTTCTTTATTATTTGAGGTTGTCATTGATCAAAACCAGTGAAGAAAGTGGAGAAATTGGTCATTTAATTGTCTAGAATTGGTGAACTATGAATGGAAGACCTCTGTTTCGGGCTCACTTAGACATAGTATAATAATTCTGCACAGCTGGGAATAGGAAGCTTGAAATACAGAGCAGAATAATAACAGACTGTATTTTTTTTTACCACTGTGACAGGGTCTTGCTCGTGTCACGCGTGTGGGTAGTCGCTGTTCAAGCATACAGAGAGACATGGTGTTGATGTTGAAACGCCGGAACAGGTGCACAGGATTTAACACAAACAAATAGAAAACGAAAGTAAAATAAAGGTGGTCATGCGACGTTACCAGCGATGGTAACGCACAGAGGACTAGTACAACACACTGTACAAAAAAGTGCAAAATAAAACACAGTACAACAAACTATAAATCAGAATGTGCCGTGAAAACGGCAGGCCTTGCAGCAGCCCCGATCACAGCAATCGCTGTGCTTTTATACTGACGCTCCGCTGAGACACGCCCACCCGTCTGCTGGAACAGCTGATTGCTTTCAGCTGATGCTCCATGCAGACGGGTAATCGTTACCGGCGGAACGCCAAACAGAAGCTAAACAATTAAATCAATATTAACAATTAACACAAAAACATACAATAAACTACATATTTCATTGTGTAAGGCTTACGCTTTGCCACAACCACCTACTGTACAGTAGCACTTTGTCCAGTTGGGCTTCTAAAATAAACTGTGCCTCCAACAAATCATACAGTCCAAAGCCAAAATTATGTTCTTATACTATAATGTAAAGTGTTGGACATACTTCAAAATACAGGTATATTAATTACAAATGGCTACACTGTAGTTACCATTTACTGTACACAGAGGCTAGTTTTTCATTTTGAAGGCACAAACCTAGGACAGAATGATTCTACACAGCTCAGCCCACGTTTTATTCAGATAAATATTGTAAGCAATAAATAAATTATTAAATAAATAAATAAATAAATGCAAATAAAAAAGAACGAGTAAACGAGTAGGTCATGCAATTAGAAATATGCATAAATAAAGTTGACCTTAATTTGTATTGATGACAGACTACTTGGTCATGACAAGTCTCATTTGTCATGAGTTTTAAGTTTGAAATAAACATATGAGTGCTGTGAATTGAACAAAGACAGAAAGTGTACTTGTCATTTTGTGTGTTTGTAAGACCTGGCCAACATATGTGTGGTTGTGATATGTGTGTAGAATGTAACATAATGTAATTTATGTTGGTACAGGATTTTTGAACCCAGTACCGAGTGGGTCAGCCTTGGCTAGATAAAAAGGATAACTGTCAATCTGAGATGGTTTAGGTACCATATATTTCTGTATTTCCTTACAGCATATCTGTCCAAAAGAAGAATGCAACAATGTTACAAATAGTTCTACATTTGTGTTCTTGGCTCACAAAATCTAGAATGGACTGCAGTGCATTCGTCTGCAGTCAATTTAAAGAATATTGGAATAGCTGGTTAATCTCATATTAAAACATGAGTTCCTGGCTCTTGTCTAAACATTTGCAATATTTTTTAATACATTTTTCAGCATCCATCAAAGGTTTTCCTGCTTCGTACTCTGCAAATGACTAGCTTATTAAGCGTTGTCTGTGTATACTACTGTACAACATTAAATAATAGTATACCGAATTTGAAATAAAACAAGGAAAAAAAAACACCTTGTTAAAAAGGGTTATCTTTTTCTAATACTGAAGATTATATTTGATTTAGCTAAAAGAAGGAGACAGAATTTGGACACCATGACATACATACATACATATATATGCTGTTTTTCTGAGGAGGAGCTGAGAGTCCTTATGGCTGAGGTCACTCAGCATGAAATGGAATTATTTGGTAAAGCCTCAGCCAACGTCAGTTATACTACAAAAGAGTCAATATGGTCTCTATAGTGGAGAAAGTCAGTGCTGTCGGTGTTACCAGGAGGACAGTCAAACAGGTGATGAGAAGGTGGCAGGACCTGCAGTGGTGAACAAAAGTGAATCTCACACCGCAGCACGGGCATGCAGCAGAAACAGGAGGAGGAACGCCATCCACATCACAGCTGACACTGCTGGAGAGGCAAGCAGAGAGGACAATCCATCCCAAACAAAGTGACCCTGGGTTTGAATATGCAGGGTCTTTTCTACCTTGCCCTTCTCCTCCAAAGGTTTTCCTGCCTGTCTTCAACATTTGCCATACGTCGTCGCATCATGAAGTGTACTACAGCAGCCACTCTGAGACCAATGACTGGGGTGACCAGACGTGCTGGTTTAGCCAAGACAGTCTTGGTTTTCCATCTGACATTTTGCTAAAAATCTTTAAAAAGTCCCGGTTTTCAGCCACTTCATGTAGCACGACACACTCTAAATACCTTTTGTCAAAATACCTTAAACAACCTCTTTTAGTTTATGGCACATGCAGTGAAAACAAAACAAAATAAAAAGAAGGTACTAGGGTAATCAAGAACATTATTCTTGTAAGGTGATTAACACAGACATACATGTTTATTCCTCAGGGCACCATGCATTTTCATTTAGTTTACATTCAATATGAATCTACAATTGTGTGTAATTTGGTAATTTCTTAGCTGTTCATTTCAGGCAGGATTTAGCCCAGATTTAGCCCAAGAATAACAGCAATTGGTTGCAAGCACCCGAATTCACCAGGCTAAATCACAACAACGTCAATAAATAGAGCTTGATGCAGTGCGTAATAAAAGACCAAAACATTAATGGATTTTAAATGATTTATTATTATTATTATTATTATTATTATTATTATTATTATTATTAACTCAATATAAAAGTAACAATACATACATAACACAATATGGCTACTTAAACTAATTAGCCACAAATTACACACCCAGGAATGTGCTGAAATTAGCTAGCTTCTTAGAAAAAAAAAGATCATACTAAGTGAGAGGATGGCTATTTAAATAACCATTACAATAGCCTACATTTAAATGGTTTAATTACTTAATTATTTAACAATGTGTCCTGGTTCTGAGCTTTGAAAATCTGGTCACCCTACCAATGACAGGTCTCTGAAGGTGTGTGGTTTTATACGGCTCTTAATTACTCACTTCTACAATTGTTTGCACCTTGTCAGAGGTGGTGCAAAGTTGTTGGAGGGTCAGCAATATCCCAAGTGCAAGGCAAAAAATCCTTATATTTTATTATAATATTTTCACCTGCTTAGTATTCCAGATCCCCACCCAATTCCATGCTCTTTTCTTTATTTGAATACATTTCAATGATTTAAATGGATTAATAATGGCAAACAGCTCATTTGATAGCAGGTGCAGAATGCCAGGTGAAAACTATTCTTTACATACGGCACATTTTTAATGACCACCAAGTCCCAGTTTATGCCAGCTACCACTGTAGCTTCATTCAACAGACAGCAATCCTTCTGCTGCCATGACTTGAGTACTGCTAAACTTGGTAAAAGCTCCATCATCTAGAAAGTAGGTAGCACAAAAATTGTTTCATATATCTATTTATTTAGAATAAGGTCCCTGCGAGCCTATATCCCTGTGGCAGGCTGGCGAGTGCATAGAGGCCCAGAGACAGACTGCAGTTCAAAAAAATAACTATTTTATTATAAATAAACACAAAATGAAAGGGCACAAGGGCCAAAACAAAACAATTTAAACACAAAGAAAGACAAAAAGCAAAATTTACAAAAATAACAATCTCCAGGCTGGGCAATGCCTTCACTGGATTCAAGCTCTCCAAACAACCAAAAAAAACCCAACCTGCTTCCTCAGCTCCCTCTCCCCAAATGAGAAGCAGAGGCCTCCTTTTATATCAGGTGGCTGGGCGCTGATTGATCGTTAATCAACCTAATCAACTAATCAACCCCAGCCACCTGAACATAATAAACCCAGGCAGGCAGGGGAAGTTAACCCCATCCCTGCCAATTTAAAAGGGCAGAGCTTTGCTCTGCCACACACCTCCCCCCATGTACAACGTACACCGGCCGCAATCGGCCAACTCCCCCCTTCCCCCCACCCCCCTCCCCCCAAGAGTCCAATTATGTCCCTTGGGTGGGCTGTTATGGTGGGTGGTGGTGGGCGGGGTTGATGTCGGAGCCCCCAAGCCTTCTTTGGTTGAGGGGGCCCCGAATCTCCAAGGTAGCATCCCTCTGGCGACGGCGGCCCGGCTCCCTCTGGTGGCGGAGGCGGCGGCGGCCCCGGCTCCCTCTGGTGGCGGAGGCGGCGGCGGCCCGGCTCCCTCTCCCTCTGGTGGCGGAGGCGCGCCCCGGCTCCCTCTGGCTCTGAGAGCGGCGCCCCTCCTCCCTCTCTGGCTCTGGGGACGACGGCGGCTCCTCCTCCCTCTCTGGCTCTGGGAGCGACGGCAGCTCCTCCTCCCTCTCTGGCTCTGGGAGCGACGGCAGCTCCTCCTCCCTCTCTGGCTCTGGGAGCGACGGCAGCTCCTCCTCCCTCTCTGGCTCTGGGAGCGACGGCAGCTCCTCACCCCTCTCTGGCTCTGGGAGCGACGGCAGCTCCTCACCCCTCTCTGGCTCTGGGAGCGACGGCAGCTCCTCACCCCTCTCTGGCTCTGGGAGCGACGGCAGCTCCTCACCCCTCTCTGGCTCTGGGAGCGACGGCAGCTCCTCACCCCTCTCTGGCTCTGGGAGCGACGGCAGCTCCTCACCCCTCTCTGGCTCTGGGAGCGACGGCGGCTCCTCACCCCTCTCTGGCTCTGGGAGCGACGGCGGCTCCTCACCCCTCTCTGGCTCTGGGAGCGACGGCGGCTCCTCACCCCTCTCTGGCTCTGGGAGCGACGGCGGCTCCTCACCCCTCTCTGGCTCTGGGGACGACGGCGGCTCCTCACCCCCTCTCTGGCTCTGGGGACGACGGCGGCTCCTCACCCCTCTCTGGCTCTGGGGACGACGGCGGCTCCTCACCCCTCTCTGGCTCTGGGGGCGACGGCGGCTCCTCCTCCCTCTCTGGCTCTGGGGGCGACGGCGGCTCCTCACCCCTCTCTGGCTCTGGGGACGACGGCGGCTCCTCACCCCTCTCTGGCTCTGGGGACGACGGCGGCTCCTCACCCCTCTCTGGCTCTGGGGACGACGGCGGCTCCTCACCCCTCTCTGGCTCTGGGGACGACGGCAGCTCCTCACCCCTCTCTGGCTCTCGGGAAGGCGGCTCACCCCTCTTTATTGGAGTGACCGGGGCATCTCCCATGTCTACCGCCAGGTAATTAACCACCATGAGGGCAACCTCTGGGAAGGAGGCCGGGTGGTGTTGTTCCTCCCACTGTTCCCACCTCTCCCCATCTCGACGCCACAGCGTGTTGATAACTATGGGGAGATCGTGGACGAGGTCTGCCTCAGGGTGCATCAACCAGTCCCAGATCTCCTGGGACGGTGGTGAAGGTGGTGGTGCTGGAGGTAGTGGGGTGGCCCCTGATGCCCGGGGTGAACACGGCACCTCTTCCTGGGCCTGGTTGTAGGGGCATCCTGCCCAGTTGTGGCCGTCCTCCTCACACCGGCCACACCAGTTTGCCGGTGGCACGTCTGGGCAGGACCGCCAACGATGGTCCTCCTTCCCACACCAGGAACACCAGGGGAAGAGGCTGGCCGGGTCCTCCAGCGGTGGCTGCAGCAGCTTACATTTCTTCAGCTGCTGCTGCTTTTCCTGCCTTTGCCGCTGTCTGCTCTTCTTTCCCATTTTTTTTTTTTTCAAAAAAAAAAAAATAAAAAAAAAACAAAACAAAAAAAAATACTGCTCTGAGCCGCTAGGTGGCGCTATCCCACTACTGACACCAAATGTGGCAGGCTGGCGAGTGGATAGAGGCCCAGAGACAGACTGCAGTTCAAAAAAATAACTATTTTATTATAAATAAACACAAAATGAAAGGGCACAAGGGCCAAAACAAAACAATTTAAACACAAAGAAAGACAAAAAGCAAAATTTACAAAAATAACAATCTCCAGGCTGGGCAATGCCTTCACTGGATTCAAGCTCTCCAAACAACCAAAAAAAACCCAACCTGCTTCCTCAGCTCCCTCTCCCCAAATGAGAAGCAGAGGCCTCCTTTTATATTAGGTGGCTGGGCGCTGATTGATCGTTAATCAACCTAATCAACTAATCAACCCCAGCCACCTGAACATAATAAACCCAGGCAGGCAGGGGAAGTTAACCCCATCCCTGCCAATTTAAAAGGGCAGAGCTTTGCTCTTCCACAATCCCTTTTTCATTTCTTTGCTCCATTTGCTTTATTCCTCTCTTCTGCATTTGAAATGATGGCAATAATGTGTATTTTTCTTTAACCACTTTTATCATATGTTATTAATAATAGACCAAGCTATCTGTGTCAAGGATCAAAGGACTATGACTGTTGCATTATCAGGTCTGATACCCTCAGTGATAAGCACAACTACAGGAGGCAGTTGGATGTTGAAAAGTTCAAGTAGTGACAGATAGTGGGTTATAATATAAATGGCTCTGTGGCTTAACTAGAATACTATCAGACGGTTACACTGTAGTTCATGCTCGATTTCTCTTGTAATCAAATCGCCCTGAAGTAAAGCACCTCATTTTGTTCAGTGCTAATGAAAAGACTGATAATAAGGGGCGTCTATGAGCTTTGGTTGATTTTTATTTTATTTTATTTTATTGGAAAAGTAATTTATTCACGCCAGTAACCTTTCACTTATCTTTGGGATAGACAAGATTGGGAGAAGTGTAAATCTGCCACACATGTGATGTAAGACTCCAATGAACAATAGTCAAAGCCATATTTATACCATTGCTACTTGATCACAGAGAACTTGGAGGCCCTGACAACTTCCATGCTGCTTTTTGTGTAATAGTGATAAAGACAACACTCCTGAGAACGGGCAAGTATGGTAACATTTCTTTTAAGATGGCCTGGTTTAGGGTAAGATACTAATAATAAGCTGTTTAATACTTTGCATACTGAATTATTTGCAAATTCATTGTGATGTCTGATAACGTTTTAGTCAAGTGACTACCATTAACTGATCCACACTACTGCAGTAAACATAATTGAACCTTTTGTACAATATTTCTGTATGCCATCATTTGCAATAGACTGAACAAAAATGCAGAACATAACTTTAATAATTAAGAATGTACATTAACTTACAAAAGGTTGGAGAATCAAGGCCCAAATACTGAAACACTGTATACAAAATATATGGGAAAAAAATAACCATAAAAGAAAAATTCCAACTGAAAAGAATATTTTAATAATGTTACATGTATAAAATAGTGTGTGTGTGTGGGGGAGGGCTCAGAGAGAATATCTTTTAGTCATTTGTTTCTCTCGGAAGCTAGATCAAATGCATCAAATTCTCATTATAGGCTTCACAAGATAGTCTTTCAGATGGTGTTCACTTTCAACCAATAGGCCTCCAAGGTGTCAAACACTGACAAGGAAATACAAACAAAAAGACCCAAGGACTTACAATCATAGATTTCAAATACTTTCTATGTATTTCAAATTCTGGTTGGCTAACCTTCAAAGAAATAAATTGAGAAATCAAGACAGGCCCACAGTGCATATTCAGTTCTGTAATGCAACCTACTTTTTTATTAAGTCAGAAGGCAATTATTAATTATCAAGCAAGTATTTTTTTTTCTCAGTGAGTGGAACATAAATAAGTACTGCACTGACTGGTCAAACAATTGTACCCTATTCACCCAACCTTAATAATGCATGATCATCACGTATTGAAAACATGGTTGTGAAAGAAGTGAATGGCAGTCACAGGTTTCCATGCATGTTGATTGCACATTATTTTGGAAGTGTGGATAGGGTATTAATGAAGGTCCTAAATAACGAGTTGAACCATGTAAGGGTTCTATGATTTTGGCCACTTTAACATGTCTGTTTGTCACAAAATGTTTATAGCAAGATGCTCCGAGTTGTGCCGTCTTGATGGTCAATGCAGTTAATGGAATGAGGGACAAGTCGATAACACAGGCACCTATTGTCATACCCCATGTCTCATGTCCATATGTGGAATTTTTCAGGGACAATCTGGGATTTGATTATAGACTTCAGGTTGTGAATCTCTCAGATAAATTCATCTTTTTCTACTGCGTGAGTAGTATGCATGTAACAGTTTGTCTCTTGTCCCTGAAAAAAAAAAAAAAAAAAAAAACTGTGCAAATGAAGGTTTGTCTCCTGAATGTGCAGAAGGCTATCTTCATGAACATTATCATTTCAAATTTAAGAGTGTCTCCTTGGACATGGAGGCACATCATTAAAAGGGAATCTTGATAGTTGCAGAACGCACTTAAATACAAAAGAAAAATACAGCCATCTGCCATTAAAATCTGTGATTACACGTTTGTGCCTGAGGCTGGCTGAATGAACACCTGCTCCAGTTATTACAACGCTATCAGAGATTTGAATGCAATATATCAATAACGTTGTGAGGTGTCAGCAGGATAAATGATACCAATTCCACACAGTGAACTCTGTAAGGTTCGACAGATTAGAGACAATCAAGGTACCAGGAGACTGTGCAAACACAGCAGAACACAATCCTAACAAAACTCCGATATTGTTTTTCAAAAGTCTTCTGTCCATCCAATATCACAAGTTTGCTCAAAATTCACTGTAATGTCCCAGGAACTTGGGACCCTGCTAGCCTGGTTGGTGTAACAGAACACTACACATTAACCTAGTATGTGGTGATCTGAGAAAATTAGGAAACAAAAGGTACGTTTTCACAGGATGCACTCAACAGCTCTTTTGTTTTTTTGTTTTTTTAAATATATGTTGTAATAATATATACAAAACATATTTATTGTTTTTTTTTGTTTGTTTTGTTTTTTAATAGAGTTTCTTGCATGTTTAGGTATGTAGCAGGTTTAAAAGGTTTCATGGTTAAAGAATAACAAAAAAAAAAATACTTTACCTGAGCACTGTTGTGCTTCTACACTATAATAACCTTTTTGACATTTTTCAAACACGGTCATCAACTCTCTGTTATTTTCGTCAGAATAGATTATCTGACAGCTATGGAAGAACACACTTCCCAAATTATACGTTTAAATCAAATTACATTTTAATCTAAGGTCATTTATCTTAATCTTCATTGAGAACATAACCTCTGGGGACAGGATTGGAGTTAACTGAAAGTAAAGTCAAGTACTGACATATTTGTTCCATATGATTTTCCTGTGGTGTACATTAAACATAGCCTATTTGGTAAATGAACAACTGGAACTGGAACTAAACGAGTAAATTCCCCTGAAAGTAGCACATTTGTTTCCATTGGCAGCAGATCGAGATTGATTGAACTGGATTGCTGGCTGGGAGAAATCTGTCTCTCCAACATGCTCGTTTTATTTGTTTATTTAGCAGACACTTTATCCAAGGCGACTTACAGAGACTAGGGTGTGTGAACTATACATCAGCTGCAGAGTCACTTATAACAACATCTCACCCGAAAGACGGAGCACAAGGAGGTTAAGTGATTTGCTTAGGGTCACACAATGAGTCAGGGCTGAGCTGGGATTTGAATCAGGGACCTCCTGGTACAAGCCCTTTTCTTTAACCACTGGACCACACAGCCAGTCAATTAACTATTTGCTGCCCAATAGCACATTTTAATACACCAACAGCTGTCTTAATCACTTTTGCATTATCTTGGGGACGCCCCATGAAATCTCCATCTTTGAACTATGACACCAAAGTTTTTTAGTTAAGTTTGATACAAACCATGAAAAATTAATTTTTGAAGAGCAGGGCAGTCTGATGCAAAGCCAGACCCAGTATTATTCTGGGTAAGACAGATGATAATGTTGCAATTGTATAATAATGAAGTTGCATTGCCAATTAATTAACAGCAGACTGTTAAAATATAATTGCACAGTCATCATTTAAGGAACATTTTCATGTAGCTGAAATTATTTTTTTTTACTTGAATATTTATTTTTTGTATAATGCCGTCTAAAAATGTAATTGTGGTGATCGAACAAGATGTTAAAAATAAAATAAATCTATTTGATTACGCATGAGAAAATATTTCAGCAGCAAGGAAATTAGAGAGAAAATGTTTCTGTATTTGCTTGCTACCCAAAAAACTGTAGTACACACAGAGACAGAAATACAGAACTTACACTCACTGATTTTTTTCCAAATTTCTTCTGTGCAATCAAATGCACCACATCAGGTCTACTGGCACAGACTGACTCAGAGGATCTGTGCCCAAAAATAACTACCTCATTTATCAAGATGTTAGTATAGTTATTGTCAATATTTCAATAAAGTGAACTACTACTGAAAAGGTGATGGTCACCTGCAACACAATTTTTTCATGTATCAGTAACATCAATAATAATAACTAAGGATATAATTTTGTCACAATAAAAATATGTAAAAATCACAGCTAAAAATAGACAATTTCACGGATTGGTGACCGCTCAAAGATTTGACCTTAAAAAATGTTTTTAATAATGTATTATATTCTAATAGTTTAACACTTTTGCTAAATAAACAACAATTTAATGTATTTAACATGCATTTAATGTGTTTTCTTTTAACACGCATCTAGTAAAAAATAAACAAGGATTATTATTTTATAATTTTGTTAACAGTACCCTTTCAAACACCTTTAACAGGACCTGCTCACCCTTTCATTTTAACATGTATTCCATGTCCCACTTAAAAAAAAAAAAGCTAAAAGCTGAAATTTAGGCTTTAAAATAAATGTTCTGGTTGTAAATTCTACATGTCTATTTAAACACACTGGTTTTGGTCTTACAAGATATACATTACAAGTTCACATTTGATTTGATGTCCAAAACTGTAAACCACCCTCCCTTTACATTTTGCATTATCAAAGATATGCAGAGGTATATCTTCTCCACGCAAAGGCTTCAGTTAATTTGAAAAGTTTGTTTCTCCTAAAGCCTAAAATCATATTTCACTTATCTATTATTAAAGAAAAAATATCCAGCAGAGCAGTCACAAAGGGTTTGTACTGTCTTGGGTGAAGCCCTGGGCCTCTGAAAGACCAAGAAGGTCTTATCCAGCAAGCAGTTCCCCTATTAGAAAAACACGTTTATACAATGAGATGACTTCTATCTTAAGTACTGAGAAAACAAAAGAACATTTTTTTAAATATTCTATTTGTTACACCATTTTTACACTAACAATTTAATTGTTTTGTATTGCTAAAGTCGTGCTTTACTCTGCAAGTCACTTTGGATATACAAGTGTCTGCTAAACTACTAAATAATAACATTAATAATAAATAATTTACAATTGTGTCTTATTTCAGTATTTTCAGCACTTTAACACAGTGGTTAACTTCTGACCTCATCATAACATGTCATAGCGAAAAAATGGCTTAAAACAGAAGGAATATTTAAAAGCTATTTTTGTAAAAAGATCACAGTAAATGCAACTCTAATCAATACATCAATAACTTTATAAAAAAAAATTGATAATTGTGAGTTTATCAGTGACTTATGGTAAATAACTTGATTTAAAAAACGTTATTAATATATTGTTCTCTAAGAAGCTGTTATAACAATATCTACTTACCTAAAGGTGTCTTCATAAGTGCAGGTTTCGGAAGTAATCATTGTTCTTGCAAAGCCGCCTCCTGCCGTATTGTATATACAAGACTTTATGTATGACAGAATAGTTTATCTAGTAAAGAGATTTAGTGAGCATGTTGGCCCATTGAAAAGAAAATAAAGACTGGATTCCAAACAAGGTCTGTTTGAATGAAGAAAACATCAAGGAAAATATATTTTAGTGTAAAACTAAACAAACATAACTATTTTTGATATTTTCTTTTTCCCAATATTGAAAATCACTAACATTTTTAAATAAGTCTCATTTACTTTAAAATGACAATCGCCTTGCCAAACATTTTTGCGGAACATTAACATTGCTCTACTGGAAGCAAATTTTTGCTCCACGCTGGAGAGTTGTGATGTTCAGAGGATGTTGTTGTTTCATTATTTTGACTTTCAGTTTGGAATATCTGTCATATTATGTCTGTTAACTGTATAATTTATTTTCAGGTGCAACTGAGGAAAGTGCCTGATCACTTAGAAAAGATTGAACTCAGCATATTGTCTTTTTATGCACTTTAAAATTGAACAGTCTTCTTGCTATCCTCTTATTAGCTTTAGTAAAACTGTCACTCTAAAGAAAACACCTTGATACAGATGTTTTTGACTGGCCTCGACCATCTGCCATCTTCCAACTTCACCTACAAAAATCTTCAGTCTGCCTTAAAAGAAACAGGAATAATTTATTTTCTCATCCTAATGACCTTTTTGAAAATAAATTATTAAAAATAGTTAATCTATTTTCTGTTTCCTATCATAATCATGGAATACTTTTATGACTTGAAAGGGCCAGATTATCTGTAGAGAATAGACACTCAACTAGCATCCTAGTTCAGAAATATATAACGTAGACATTTGTCTTTGTATAGTTTTGTAGTCTAGCTAGTGGTGACATTTTGCTTTTACAAATTGAATTGCAAGCCTTTTAAAAACGAGTAGGATAGAAGACTCTAATGGAATTCAAATGACACCTCTTTTAACTCACAAGGTCCCCCTGCAGTCTGTTGCTGTCTCTTTCGATAAAGTTTTCCATTATTTACAAATGCATGTCACCACTGACACTGAAAGCAATTAAGGTGTAGAGTAACAAGAAGAACAAGAGTTTTCTGTGTCTCTTTCTGACATATTATAGCCAAATTGTAAAACATTTGAATTCTTTGTTGTGAATTTTATAGACTTGTGTGGCATCAAGAGAGCAAGCAGCTCACAGTGTGGTAGTGAGAGACTGGCTTCCATGGGGGTCTGGCTGCATGCCCCTCTCAGATCATTTTTTAAATGTTAACTAACAAATCGCATCATACTGAAGAGCCTTCTCTGTCTTCCTAACCCTGTGATCGGTTGCCCTGTCATGGCCCACACTTGATTTGTTTTTTAAACAGGTGGTATAAACTGACTTACTCCAAAATAATCCTTTTTTTAATTTTAAGAATTTATATCTCTTACCCAAGCACACAAATACTACAGAAGTAATATAAACAACTTTCGAAACATAGGACTGGACCAAATCTGATCACTCTTGTGAAAGAGTGTTTATGCAATAATATATATGAGGTCAGTGGAGTGTCTTGAGGCATATACTGTTTTTTTTTTTTTTTTTTTTGCAAATACAGCACCCACTCGATATATCGCGGATGTCAGGATCCAGTATAAATCCGTTATATATCGAGGGAGATACCGATATCTTCAAATGATTTAGAGATATCTCTAAATGAACGGGAAGTTATTTAGAGGTATCTCTAAAGGATTTAAACACATTGGTAACACTTTACATTAATGTGCTGCTTATTAATGTTCTAGAAATGCTTTATAAATATATAATAGATGCTTAATGAATATGTAATATGGTGTTAATACGGCATTATAGTTGGTTTAAATCCATGCAATAGCCATAGACTGAATTACAGTTTCATAAAGGGGACAGTCTTTAGCCACCTGTTGTACTTTGGCATGTTTAACCATGCATAACCATAAACAGAATTACTGTTTTATAAAGGGGATTTAGTTTTTAGCCACCTGTTGTACTTCAGGATTTTTAAACATAATTCAGTATATGGCTATTGCATGGTTATAGACCATCTATAATGCTTTATTAACACTCTATAACCTAGTCATTAAGCATCTATTGTATATTTATAAAACATTTACAGGGCATTAATAAGCAGCACATCAATGTAAAGTGTTACCAAACTGTTTAAATCATTTAGAGATACCTTAATATAAAGTGTTACCAAGATATCTCCAAAAGAACAGGAAGTTATTTCGAGTTATCTTCAAATGATTTAGATATATAGTTAAATGAACAGGAAGTCATTTAGAGATATGTTCAAATGATTTAGAGATGTCTTTAAAATGTTTTTAATTTTAAGATCTCTCTAAATGACAACTTGACATGTCATGCTAGCACAGTCCACATGGTTTCCATAGTATTTAAATATATCTGTAAATCGATGTGAGATATCTTTATTTCATTTTTAGATATCTCTAATTGATTTACAGATATCTTAAAATGAATTTTAGATATCTTAAAAACTACACAATTAAAGATATCTGTAATTCAATTTGTGATATCTCAAAATGATCTATAACTATTTCAAGATATCTTAAAATGCAATTTGAGATATCTCTAAATGACCATTTGGCTTGTCATACTTTGCTGTCTCCTGACTATCTATCTAGGAGATATTTGTTTGCTAAATATCAAGCCTTGAGATTGGAGTTACTGAGAGCATAGGCTCTGGTGTGCTGCAAATCTCACTCCCCTCTTGGCAATTACTTTACTTTATTAACCATGGCTTTTAACACAACAGAATTTACTGTTATACAAACTTATTATTTTGTGTTTGCTCTTTGTAGTTTGCAACTTCAATATAATGATGTCTTCCTGTATGCTTTACTTTATACAGTTTCCAAATACACAGCATGGCCATGAATCCCAATAACAATTTAGTAAATTAAATAATCTACTTCAGGAATATTAACTTAATGCCTGAAACATTAGCAAACAGAGTGAACACTGGATTGTTTATGCATGTGCTTGACACTATCAGATCGTCAGGGTGCAGGCTTATGATGCTTTCATGAAAGGCAAACAAAAGTTGGCAAGGCTAATATGAATTATAAGTTATTGACATGCACATAATGCAAATTGAGCTGGCTTGTTATAGTGTGCATACTTTGCCAGCTGCATTTCCAATTATAATCCTCCAATATAATTCAGGGAATAACAACCCCATTTTTTAAAGAGTAACAGTGGAAAATAAACACACATGTATTTTTGTTTTACCCCCATGTTTTGTGCATTTTTTTCCACTCTAGTATGTATATTTCCCTCCTGTGGTATGAGTGTGTGTGACCCTGGGTTATTGGCTGAATAGTATTAATAAATGATATTCAAGTGTAGCGTTCAACTAGAATGAAATTATTAACCCTTTGTGACATTACAATTTTTCCTTTCCAGTCCGACATCATCAAAAAGACGTCAAGCACAGGTCTTTAGTCGTTTTTTCTCAGGAAAAAGCAGAGAAAACCTTTCAATGGCTGAGTGAGACTGACTGGAGCTGAGGAAAGCCGGAAAAAAAGGGGCGGATCTGAACAATACACAGAGGCCCTGCACCACAGACCTAATGGACATAGAAAAAAAATAAACAAGACAGCTGCTTCCGCATCCAGCACTCAAAGTATATCACAGACATTTGCAGGGCTTTTTGAGATGTTATAGTAACACAATAATAACTTGGACCGCATTATTGAGGAGTTTGGTGATAAAAAACGAGTGATCAGGAAATGATTTATCAGACTATGAAGAGGTATGTGATAAAACAGTGAACAAGGGGTGGAGCTTGGCTGGAGATGCAGTACTGAGTGTCCTGTTGATATGCAGGACCTTTTAAACCTGTTTTACTGTGAAAAAAATACTTTTAAACAGCGCATTTGAAAATAAATTGGACCTGACGCGCCTGACAGGCAATAAATAAATGGATCGCTAAGGGTTAATCCAACAAAGGGTTAAATTAAATTGTAGGTTTCGACTATGCCTCCCTCAAGAAGGTGAGGGATCCTTAATTATCTTCCCCACAGATAGTTAACTGGGCAGAACATCAGTGACTGGTGAAAGGTACACAGAACAACAAGGAGGCAGATTAAAAAAAACAAAAAACAATTGATCGTTTATTGTTCAGTTTCACAAAAAACAAACAGTATATGAAAAAATAAAGTTTACTGAAAGTTTTAGTTAATCTTACAAATATTTATCTTTAAGAGATTATCAATAGTTATGGAATAGTTTAAAGTGACACCAAGCTTTACAATGGAACCACAGATGACTCAGCTATCAAACATTTAAAAGTCCACTCAACTACCTCTCTATACCATATCAAACACATGACAAACAATAAAAATAAACTAGCTCTAACACAATTATAATATAGATACAGTAACAGCAACAAACTTCTGGAAAAAAAAAATTAACAAATAAACAAAAAAATTGAAAAGCCCACTGTAATGACCTGGGTCCACTGTATCAGCCAGATATAAAACTTAACTCTCAATTGGTTCTCATTCAAAAAGACAGCAAAGAGGAATTAATTAGACTCATTTGACTTGTACAGACATAACAAAAAAGTAGGTATATAAATTCCTAAATTTAAAATAGTTTAACAAGACTTTCAAAAAATATATTAATACAAAGGCAGGTAACTAAAACAATTCACATGCATGTGTATACAAATTAAATAATAATAAAATATACAACAATACCTAAAGAGTATCTCATGTGGGAGAACAACTAGTTCATATATAAAGAGTCCATAATTTGGGAAGGACATTGCCAATGTACAGCCATAGTGAACCCTAAAAATAACATTGTAATTAGCCTTCAGAAGCCTTCAGATATGTCAGAAGAGTATCTTAAAGATACAAGACCAACATACCAGTTGCATCCCTATTGAACATGTATGTTTCCTGTTTGTTCTGGATAATGATCCTGTAGAGTAGCTAATCTTTAACAGTAGTGTTGTTAAATGGGTGGCTTCTAGAATAAAGTTCATCAATCTTGTTTGTTAAACGAGCAAATACTTACCAGGAATGCATTAAAAACAATATATTTTATTGCACAATACGTTCAGAAAATCAATTAAACATGCAATAACACAATATGCTCCGAAAATCAACCAAAACAATTCCAGTAAATATTACACTAAAACATTACAATAAAACCCAAGGCATATAAAAATATCCTTCATTTTTATTATTTTATTATTCTTAAAGTATTTTTGCTTGTTTGTTTGTTTGGTAGTTCCAAACCTAGAGTCTGCATTCTTTTTGATGTTCAATTGGTGTGGCTACAACTGTTTAAATAACGTACGTGTAATTTAGATATTCATTGTTAACATACTGACAACTTTTTACACTTATAACTTTACACTTATTACTTTCAAAGCTCTTTCACAATGTCACAATGATGGTCACTATATTTTCCATAACGTCCTATTTACTCTTTAATGTCCTTTAATGCGTCTATGAGCGTTTGTTTACTGTGGACCAAAATATCAGCTAAATTTGCATCCCTTGGAAATATTTGTTATTGAAATGAAGTATACACAAATATCTTTTAGATTTCTTATGCTTTTGCTCCTGTACAAAGTTTGCCCTGCCTGTTTTTAAGTGGAATACAATAAAAAAAATAAATAAATACAAAGCTATTAAAAAACAGCTTAAAACATTCTGAGCTGTTTATTTCTAACTTGTTATACACATACCTCATCAACTGTAGCTAGGCCTATTTTTAAGTACCAGGTTGATGATGGTTGATAACAACACTGGATCAGATCTTTTTTTAAAAACAAGCTGCAAGACAATGATAATCAAAATGACATCATTGCTGCAGTAAAAGCTTGGAGTCTGACCTTTCCAGTCATTTTGGTGCTCCTAAAAATAGCTGAAATGATATTTACTAACTGAAGTGCCCCCTTGTCAGCACAAGCAAAGCTCTTGTGTTTCAATTTTGTACCCTGAAGAGGAAAATGAAATTAAAGTGTTATTTGAACCTTTACCGTGAAGCTTAGTGTCTAGTTTAAGCAAAATATAAATCTGTTTTTTTTTTACAAGGTAAAATAAACTATAGAGTACAGCAGTATGTGTAATATGTGTGAAAATATGGTAATTTCTAAATAACAGGGAAATATATTCTATAATATGAACTTGGAAAGTTTGCTCACAAATTGATGTTTTTCTTTATCACCATAAAAAAGACCCAAGCCAAACACAGATATTAGGACAAGAAGGCACAAATGGAAGCTGAGCAAAAGTAAGGTAAAAAACAACAAACATGTTCCAACTGCACGACCAAATGGAAGAAAGAGGCTTGGTTGCTTAGTGAAGCCTGTTGTCACTGAACACAATCCGCAACAAACTCCACTGATGTAGTAGAATACACACTAGGGTAGAAAGCCACGACAAGGCTTACTTGATGTATATTTACTGTAGATAATGTTTTATGCAGTCGAAAACAATTTCAACTCACTCTCAAGAAGGTTATGCTTTGTAAAAATATGATTCCTGGCAAGCCACTGGTGATTTAGTGTCTGAGAAATTAATAATACCCACCCCTGGCAGGATCGCAGTGCAGGGGGATTAAAGAAAGGATTAGAAGCACTCATACAGGTAGGCTTGTAAGAATACTGAAAGTCTGGCTTGTGCTTGTGGCACATAAACATATAAAATGTTACAAGAACTGATGGAGGTTATTGACCCTGTATTTTATGATATGAGTGTACCCTGGGCAATGAGGTTGAAGTTGAGCAGTTCTTATATCTGTTTTCATTATTGTGGTTGTTATATTGCCATTTTTTAAACGTTATATTTCAAAAAACAACAAACCTACAAAGTTACGGAATTAAAAATATAGTTCATTTCATGTAGGGCTAACTAGTCTTAAATGGTTTATTATTAGTTTTACAATTGTAAATGATTTCTGAAGTGAATTCTTTTCAAAAATACATTCTTATAACAATTTGTAGTAAAACCCCTTGTTATTCAAATAAATTCTATCGATGGCCTTGCCCTCTCTTTGAAGAAACTGCTTTGAGTCTACATTTCACAGCAGTCACAGCACAGATAAATTATTTAAAGGCAGGTTTTCAAGCATCTTTTTTATGAAGAGGGCTACAATACTGACAATACTAACACATTATGAAGTGATTAACAACCTGTGTATAGGTGTATCAAGTTCGAAGTACAGTAGTCTCTGGCTAAGAGAACACCCCTCGGGAAGCAAGCAAAGTATTCTTGTAGCCAAAGTGTTCTGTAAGACACAGTTAGCCACCAGATGCAATGTGAATCAATAAATACGTAAATACATATGTATTACATGTCATGACACACTTGCATCAACATATGAAATTAACTGAATAAGTAAAGAACTTAATAATATAAACTATAATATAATAATAATAATAATAATAATAATAATACAGTAACAGAAAAAATAACGTAAATAAAACTAAAGCAAAACAATACGGTCAAAAAGCTTAATCGCCATGTGCTTTGAAATTAGCTGGTGGGTGTGTTTCAGGCGATCACAATGGCAGAGGCTAAAATAATGGGAGTTACTTAGGGTTAATTTAACGTTTATAAACTGTCCAAACAAATTAACACAGCACCGATACATGCTAGAAAATGCAGCAGCACTATACAAGACATGCATGTTGTTTAACAGAATGATGAAATTAGCTGAACTCACCAGAAAAGGAAACATCAAATTGCTTGGCGACTTGTGTCTGATTCAGGTTTTTTTCAAGAGCTTGAACAATTTCCAACTTGTGTAGCAAGAGAAACAGCGGCACATTTTGCCCTTTATTTACATGTCATTTAGTAGCGATCAGGTGCACTCGTGAAAATCAGAATACAAACCAATCAATGTGCCTCAAGACACTCTCGTGATGACAAGTCGCTTTCTTTTACAAAACTGTATTCATGGTGAATGAATCACTATCCTTTCGCCAGAGCATTTACATGGGAAAAATTTGTTTCACCACAAGGGTGTTCACTTAGGCGAAGTGTTCTCTTAGGCAATGTTCCTGTACATGGAGACTACTGTATTATCAATGAAGAAAATGTCTTTGAAATATGAAAATCAGGCCAAATTAAAAATAACATATGTAGAAGAGAATTGTATATTTCGATTGTCCAGATGTGTTTTTACTTTGATCATTTTTATGTACTTGAGAGTGACACATATACCTCAAATGCATAAATACTGTATAACATTTGAAATTTCATCCACAGGGAATAAAAAAGAATAAATTCAAAACCAAAAACCGCTATATTGCACTTTGTTTTAATTGCATCCTTTTTCCTGCTTGCTTCAAAAGAATAGAGATGGGTCTTGTTTGAACTTATTATCTCTCTTGATCAGGGGTAGATTTTATAGTGCCAGAAATACAGTAGCAAACAGGCAACATTATACTCAACAGTTTACAGTGTGGGAGTGTGGCAGTGTGGCAGGGTGGCAGGGTGAAATCCCTACCATTGCACATGTGTGTGTTGGGGTGGGGAATATTAGGTTGGCAGGGAGGGGGTTATGTGGCTGGAGCCGACAATTGAATAAGTCACAGGTGTATACAATAGGTATTCATGGGTGGAATGAGGGATTTGAATCAATGTCGGTGTTAGTTGGTGTTTTGCGGTGCTGTATGTATATAAAGAATTATGGTGTGTAGGAGAGTTTATGTAGCCGTGTTTATGTTATGAAAGTAGCAGCTCGGTCTACAACCGCGGTGTTTAAAAACAAAACAAAAACAAAACAAAATATATATATATATATATATATATATATATATATATATATATATATATATATATATAGTTTTGTTTCAACTGTTTGTTTTGACCACCGTGCCACTGTTGTTTTGTTCCTGTCTTTTGTTTGCGTGTTTTATTAGTGCACACAAGCATGTTTAAACCTGCAGCTTTCTTTTTCTTTTTCTGGTTGAAAAAAACAGCCATGCCATTGATTCTACTCTGTCACAGGGACCAGTTCTAATTATTTCAGAGTGAGGGGGCTATTAACATAATCCATCATTGGCTGCATTAATCCTCACGTTTTGGCATGAAGTAAAAGGAAACTGGCTTTTAAATTTTAATATCTTTATATACTTTCAGCCTGTTCTAACAAAAAAAACATGAATTTAAAATTGCAAAGCAAGCCTGCTATTCACCTGCTGTTTAAATATGGTTGCTATATCAGTTTTGGCAGTATCAAAGTTTCCGTCTAAAATTTCAGTAACTGTTTAACTGCTTTACTGTTTAATAATATAATGTGGTATAAACCAGTTCTAAGTGATGGATATTGAATACTGTATTGAAGAGTTGCCCTTTTGGCTGGGAGCTCAGAGGGAGTGCTGCATTGGCCTTTGCACTTAAATTGACATAATGTCTGCAATTTTTAACATCCAGTACCTGAATAAACCCAATAGACAACCTGCAAGCTGACATTTAACAAAAATATGAACACAGATACTAAAATTACCCAATAAATTACCAATGCAAAAATTGCAGCAAAACACAAGCATAGTTTTGTTGCAACGTAAGTGTCAAATAATGTGTACTGCCATGTAAACAGCTATACAGAGAGCTCCTTATTTAAAGAATAAGTAGCAGGGTTCAGAATAATATAATGTTATACATCCCCATGTGCTGCTACAACTGTTTAAATAACATACCTGTATTTTTTCTTTTCATTGGTAACATCCTGACAACTTTTTACACTTATAACTTTAAAGTCTGTTTCAAAGTTATTTTCAAAATATCCACTCTAGTATACTGGAGTTTGAGATCCATCCTCTAAATCACTCCAGGAGGAGTGATAGAAATTTGGGCAATAATCCTTCCATCATCAATATTTTGAAAAGGGTTTTAAAATAAGTGTAAAAAGTTGTGCGGATGTTAACAATGAAAAGAAAAATTACAGGTACATTATTTAAAAAAATGTAGCAACACATGACACGAAAATAATAACTGACAAATCAATAACTTAGGCATTTGTATCCCCACGGTACCCTTAACAACCATATGCAATGTCATCTTCCTATGCCATACCGTTTGTGAGATACGGTGCGTTGATGTGGTAAAATTACTTTCTAATTATCCTGCATATACATATAGCCTACTTCTCATGATGTGCAACACAGTAGGTAATTCCTGCATAATTATATACACTCAGTCAAGCTTACACATGTTTCAGTTAATGTCTTCCTCAGAATCCTACTGTTTTCATTTTTGTCATGGAATTTATTGCATGCTTGCACCATGTGTTAAATCCTGTTGGCAAAAACACTTTATCTGGACTTTACAAAAAATTCTGGCAGTTGCTTGCGTACTTTGTAATTACGCTACACTTACACACGCGGTTGTTTGTTTACAGTGCTGAGAAAAAGTTTGTGAACCCCTTAGGATTTTCACATATTTCACATATTTCAAACCTATAATGTTATTAGATCTTAATCTAAATCCTAATAATGGATAAAGATAACCCGATTAAACAAATGACACAAAAACATGATATTTTTTCAACATTTATTTATCCGCAAATGATTCAACATTCAATATCCATGTGTGAAAAAGAATGTGACCCTTTAGAGTCAATAATTGGTGGCACCCCCTTGAGCAGCAATGACTTCAACTAAACATTTCCTGTAACTGTTGGTCAGTCTGTCACATCGGTTTTGAGGAATTTTAGCCCATTCCTCCTTATAGAACTGCTTCAACTCAGTAATATTTGAGGGCTTCCTTGCATGGACAGCTCCCTTCAGGTCCTGCCACAACATTTTGATGGGGTTTAGGTCCACGCTTTGACTAGGCCATTCTAAAACATGGAATTTTTTCTTCTTCAGCCATTCTTTTGTAGATCTTTTGTATGTTTAGAATCATTGTCTTGCAGCATGACCCACGTTCGGTTCAACTTCAGCTCATGGATGGGTAGCCTGACATTCTCCTCTGGAATCTTCTGATGCAATGCAGAATTCATGGTTGTGTTAATGATGGCAAGCCTCCAGGTCCTGAGGCAGCAAAGCAGCCCCAAACCATCACACTTCCACCACCATGCTTGACTGTTGGGATGAGATTCTTCTGCTTGAATGAAAAGTTATAGCTTTGAGATTCTTCTGCTTGAACAAAAAGTTTTACCTTTGACTCATCTGTCCAGAGAACATTGTTCCATTTATGTGCTCTTTGGTAACTTCAGACAGGCAGCAATGTTCTTTTTAGAGAGCAGTGATTTCCTCCTGGCTATCCTTCCATGAACACCATTCTTGTTCACTCTTTTTCTGATAGTTGAGTCACACTCACATTAGCCAAGGCGAGAGTGGCCTGCAGATCCTTGGATGTTACTCTGGGGTTCTTTGTGACTTCCTTGATAATTTTCTGGTTTGTTCTTGGAGAGATTTTGGTAGGACGACCGCTCATGGTTAGAATGATTGTGGTCTTGAACTTTCTCCATTTGTAGACTATCTGTCTGAAGTGGATTGGTGGAGCCCCAAATCCTTAGAAATGGTTTTGTATCCCTTTCTAGACTGATGAGCATCAATGTTGTTTTTTTCAGGTCCTCAGAGATTTATTTTGATTGTGGCATGATGTGTTTCCACACACCTGTATGGTGAAGACTAAACTCACAAAGTTTCTGATCTTTATATAGGGTGGGGCCTCCCAAACTTACCCCTGGGTCTACCTAATTATTTAAACACCTGATTCTAATTATAGCATTAATTGAGCTGATAAAACCAGGGGTTCACTTACTTTTTCACATACCCTGAATCTTTAGTAACTCACTGTTTGTCTAATTCATACATCATTTTGTTTCAAAAGACGTGGAATTGGTTAATATAAACCTGATTGGATATTTAAGAAAAGACTGGTTTTGATTCAAGAAGGCTATCATGGTGAAACTATAGAATTTTCATAATTATCATTGGGGTTCACAAACTTTTTCTTGGCACTATATATATATATATATATATATATATATATATATATATATATATATATATATATATATATATATATGTATATATATAGTCACATTGTAGGGTGTATTGACAAAAAAATAATTATTCAGAATGTACATAACTACGCATAATTGATGTTAACTACCGAATGTTAAGACTGTTAATAACTACTGTTACTGTTTTTTTTTTTTCATTTTCAGTTTACTGTTTGGCCTTTTTATTTTGAGTTGACAGCATTAACGTCACAAAAAAAAAAGAAACACACTGCTTCTCTTCCTGCTCAAGTAACTGTCAACATGACCCAGATAAAATATTGTTTCTCTTGTCTTTTCATATTTTTTTATTCACTCTAATTGCATATTGTTTTATTGAGCACTACTGGACAAGAACATTACTTGTGCTGTAATAATACAGGGTCCTTTAGCTAGCCTCCCACAGGACACATCTTGACACAAATGACTTTTTTCTTATGTAACTGCAATATTCTTCAAAATCCCTGCAGTTGTCGATTTTATAAGCCATAAGGGCATAATTAAATAGTGGTTGCTAGCACTAGTTTGTAATGGCTTTGTTCACTAAAAGCTGGCAGTTATGTTACATTATCATTTGCATCTATTAACAAAGTGGTGGTTCAGGCAGAGACTTCACTTTTAAACTAGATTAAAATTTCAAACATCAAGTATATTAGGCTCCCTTAGTACCAGAATATTTGTCATATGGTAATATAGCTGGTATCTCATTCGTCATTCGATAAACAACCCGTCCAATGATCAGCTAGAAAGGACATTATATATTACCTCAATCCATTTGTCCCCGCTGTATGTCAGTTTGACTCCTCCCCAGCCTCCACTTTCAGTTTTATCTAATGAGGGGGTCAGCCTGTCCCTCTGCCCATGGCTTCCCTACAGTCAGCATCTTCACTATCAGCAAACTAAATTATGGGCAAGGTTACCTTGACAGGCGAGGACAAAGGCCAAAGACTTCATGAAAATATGTATAACATCGTATTTGTTGATTTTTCCTGACTGAAATGTGCTCAACAGCAGTACTGGGTGTTTGTCACAAGAATTGTGGAGGTGAAGTATTGTAAGCCAGATTCAGCAACCACAACAGCTTGAAGCATATGAAAACATGTCTTCTTTCATGAGTCCCTAAAGGCACAAATTGAGTGAATCAGGGATGTGAACTTCACAACATTTTAGATTCTTCGGGCCCTTTTTTGTGAAGCAAATGCAAAGGAAAAGATAAATTGGCACAGGCACACAGCGATTTCACATTATAAAGCTTGCAATAAACAGTAACCTTTTACCTAACTACACTCTAATCCCACTGTAATAACACAGTAATTACACATATAGCTGTGAAGTTGCAATGCAAGATCAATTACAATATGAAATGTTGGCAGGTGCTAGCGACTTAACTACACTATATTTACAGGAAAGGTTGTGTAGTTACAATGTACTTATAATGTAACCAGACATACAATGTAGTTAGAAACATTTCATTTAATATATACGCAATACAGGAATCCTAACCAGTGTATAATTTAAGGGCTCATTCCTTACTATTTCTTGTTGGTTTTTAAATAATTATTTTATTCCTCTCTGTCTATGCCTCTGCACTTGCTTCAATATGATTTAATATGCATTTAATTAACTTTTTTGAGAAATTAAGTGGTAACTTTGTTCAGAATTTAAATAAAGGAGAAGCTTTAAAAGGCTACATTACATAATAATAATAATAATAATAATAATAATAATAATAATAATAATAATACTAATAATAATAATAATAATAATAATAATAATATCTTTATTTTTATATAGCGCCTTTCACAGTGGACCACCACCAGCACTTTACAGAGGTAGGGTGTGAACTGTGCATTATATGCAGAGCCACTTACAATAGGACATTGATTTAACATCTCATCTTGTGGGATTTGAACCTGCTGGTTACAAGCCCTGGACTTTAACCAATGGACCACACTGCCTCCATAAATTATACCATATCATGTCCTTCTTAGTTATCCTAGCTGGAGACTACTGTACTTCAAACAAACTCGCTACACCTATACACAGGTTGTTAATCAATTCTTAATGTGTTAGTATTGTCAGTATTGTAGCCCTCTTCATAAAAGAGATGCTTGAAAACCTGCTTTTAAATAATTTCTCTGTGCTGTGAGTGCTGTGAAGTGTAGACTCAAAGCAGTTTCTGCAGAAGAGAGGGCAAGGCCATCCATAGAATGTATTTGAATAGCAAGGGGTTTTACTACAAATTGTTATAAGAATTTATTTTCGAAAAGAATTCACTTCAGAAATAATTTACAATTGTAAAACTAATAATAAACAATTTAAGACTAATTAATTATATTTTTAATTTTGTAACTTATTATAATTTTTTTTTTTTTTTTTTTTTTAAATTATTTTTCTCATTTTCTCCCAAATTTGGAAAGCCCAATTATTTTTTTTATTTCAACCCGGCTCACCACTGCCACTCAGGAGAGACAAAGACGGACACACGTGTCCTCCGAAAAGTGTGACTTCAGCTTTCCGCTTCTTTTCACTCTGGAGGCCCACCATGCAGCCACCTTAGACCGCAGCTCTGGGCAGCTTACAGGCAGGCCCGCAGGCACCCGACCAGTCTTCAGGGGTCTCTGGTGCACAGTGAGCCGAGGACATCCTGGCCTGTGCACCGCCCCCGGGAACTCCTGTCCATGGTTGGCAGTGGAATTGCCGGGACTCAAACCGGCAACCTCCAGGACACAGGGTGCATCCTGCACTCCACACGATCCTTTACCGGATGCACCGCTCTGGAGACGGAATTCTGTTTCATTTTAATTTTAATTTTTTTATTCCTTAGCAACCATAGATGATGCTAGTTTCTCTTTGTATCTGGACAACAGTACTGTAAAATCGCCTATCTGTGGCTAATCCCAGCACAATATAGGTTGATAAAATGGCAGAGAGCCTTCATCAAGCAGATTTAATGGATGCCGACATTCCAAACCCAAGTTCCAAACCCATTTGCAATGTACAGTAGAACTATATTGCTTGCAAGCCAATTCAGTAACCTACGCAACAGCAAAACATTACGTTTCTTATACAATCCATTTCCAAATTACATGTTGTTGTATAATTAGTAAATATTTTATCAACAAAGAAAAACATCTGTTACTACCAAAGTGCCCACATTTCAAATTTCCATTTACAGATTAGTGAGTGTTCTTTCTTTTAAGTGCAACCTTGAAAGGACAACCGTCAAAACGTTTTGAAAAGGCCCAGCCTGCCAAATAACTCTCTAATTAAAACAAAAGTAAAACATGAAGGTCTAATAAAAATGTTACTTTAAATGAACAAAAAGACTAATTAAGTACTCTGGCATTGAGAATATAAAGCCACATTTAAGTAAATGATATATAGACAAGATAAAGTAGACAAGTAGACAAGATTCTGTCAAACTCTGTGATAAAAAGGTTATTTGGTACAAGAAAATTAAGAGAACAATGACCTAAATGACCGAAGAGTTAATGTACCACTTTGTGCCCAGTGGTGGCTTTAAGGACATGCAATCTCATGGGGCCAAACAGAATTTCCATGGTTGCACGCTGGTTTACAAAAGAGAACTACTACATGCACATGAAGAACAGTGACAAAATTCTTCGAATGTGGCATGTATATTCTCCTTCAGATGCAGTGTTTTGCTATTGCTGTGCACTCTTCAACAAACATGATAGCTGTGTTTCCAAGGCAGCGCCTTTCATGTATGTTAAAGAACATAAACATTCAAAGCCACACACACAGAACATGGGAACATGGTGCAACCTACAGATAGGGATGAACACCATTGATCACACCATGGAATTAAATTAGCTGGAAGAAAAGTACTGGAAATCTGTTCTGACTATACTTGTAGCCATTGTTTGTCACAGAATGAAAGCTGGCCTTTTGTGGACTGTAACAAAGTGCCCGCCCCTGTGTATATTATCTGTTATGTGTTGCGTGTGGTGTGTTTAAATGTTGGTGTATAGACATTGGTACACGGGATATAAACGGGTCTGTGTAACACGAGTGTTTAAAATGTATATTTGTATTTAGGCACGAGGATTGCACAGCACTTCACGTGCAAGTAAAATGTAATAATATGTGAGCACGGGGAATTGCACTTTATTAATTCACGTGCTGGGATTCAAGTGAATAATTAATTGGTAATTGAATCCCAGCACAATAGTATATATAGATGCACGTTGTCACATACTGGGGGTTGGGTGTTCGGTGAGCGGAGAACGGGATTGGAGACGGAGGAAATAAGCAGTAGTAGTAGTAATAATAATAATAACAACAACAACAAAGTATCTGCTCACCGTGTTTGTCAGTGTCTGTCCGTGCACCGTTGTGTTAAGTTTAGTCTGTTTTTGTTTGTCTATTTATTTTGGCGTAGAGTGCCGTGTCCTGTGTTTTTCGTGTTTGTTAAACCTTTTATTTTGTATTAAACCGGCGCCAACAGGCGTCTTCATCACTTCATTTCATCCGTCCTGTGTTTTGTGTATTTCATTACCTTTCCTGGTTCTGACGCCGCCCACTTCGGCCGTCTCTGTGACACGTGGTGTCCTGCGTGGGATAACAGCGCCTCCAAGCGTCAGACCAGGAGAGGTTTTTTTGTGTGGGAGAAAAAAAAAAAAAAAGGGGGGGGCGTCTTTGGATTACAAAAAAAAAAAAGAAAGAAATGGGGAGAAGCAGGAAAGAGGATAAAGAGGTGAGGGACAGGGAGGAGGAGTGCCGCCTAAGGGCCAGACATCCCCGGCGATGTAACCAGTCCTTGCCGGGGTGCCTCCTCTGCAACCAGGACCATCTCTTTGCCAATTGTCCCTTCCGCTGCCCCTACCAGGAGGGAGAGGAGGAACTGCCGCAGGAGAGGAAGGTGAGGAGGTGGCAGAGAAGGGGAAAGGGGAAGAGGAAGGCAGAGGTCCCACCGCTGTCTCCACAGCCGCACCAGTCTCCTGCAAGGGAGGGAGAGCCGCACCAGTCCCCTGTATCAAGGGGGAGACTACACACCGCTCCCACCTCCACCACCAGGAGACTACACGCCGCTCCCACCTCCATGGGCAGGAGCAGAGCAGCAGGAGCTGCCTCCGCCTCCGCACCTCCACCGGCAGGCGCAGAGCAGCAGGAGCTGCCTCTGCCTCCGCCACCTCCACCGGCAGGCGCAGAGCAGCAGGAGCTGCCTCTGCCTCCGCCACCTCCACCGGCAGGAGGAGAGCAGCAGGAGCTGCCTCTGCCTCCGCCACCTCCACCGGCAGGGGCAGAGCAGCAGGAGCTGCCTCTGCCTCCGCCACCTCCACCGGCAGGAGCAGAGCAGCAGGAGCTGCCTCTGCCTCCGCCACCTCCACCGGCAGGGGCAGAGCAGCAGGAGCTGCCTCTGCCTCCGCCACCTCCACCGGCAGGGGGAGAGCAGCAGGAGCTGCCTCTGCCTCCGCCACCTCCACCGGCAGGGGGAGAGCAGCAGGAGCTGCCTCTGCCTCCTTCCTCCACCGGCAGGAGCAGAGCAGCAGGAGCTGCCTCTGCCTCCGCCACCTCCACCGGCAGGAGCAGAGCAGCAGGAGCTGCCTCTGCCTCCGCCACCTCCACCGGCAGGAGCAGAGCAGCAGGAGCTGCCTCTGCCTCCGCCACCAGCAGAGGGTGAATGCCTGCTGGGTCCCTGTCCACCAGCAGAGGGTGAATGCCTGCTGGTATCACTTCCCCCACCAGCAGAGGGTGAATGCCTGCTGGGTCCCTTCCCCCACCAGCAGAGGGTGAATGCCTGCTGGTATCACTTCCCCCACCAGCAGAGGGTGAATGCCTGCTGGTATCACTTCCCCCACCAGCAGAGGGTGAATGCCTGCTGGTATCACTTCCCCCACCAGCAGAGGGTGAATGCCTGCTGGTATCCCTTCCCCACCAGCAGAGGGTGAATGCCTGCTGGTATCACTTCCCCCACCAGCAGAGGGTGAATGCCTGCTGGTATCACTTCCCCCACCAGCAGAGGGTGAATGCCTGCTGGTATCACTTCCCCCACCAGCAGAGGGTGAATGCCTGCTGGTATCACTTCCCCCACCATCACGAGGAGAGGAGCTGGAGCTTCCTCTGCCTCCACCTCCATCAGGGGGAGAGGAGCAGGAGCTGCCTCTCCCTGCACCAGAAGGGCCAGGACTAGATGCTGGCGGTCCTCAGCAGCCCTTGCATAGGCTGCTGAGGGAAGCACGGGGAAGAACCTCCCGGCTGCAGTGGCCGAAAAGAGGGCCAACACCCGCACCCCAGCTTGTCCTGACTGCCTGCCTCGCTTCGCCCAAGGATGCCAGCCTCGCTTCGCCCAAGGATGCCAGCCTCGCTTCGCCCAAGGATGCCAGCCTCGCTTCGCCCAAGGATGCCAGCCTCGCTTCGCCCAAGGATGCCAGCCTCGCTTCGCCCAAGGATGCCAGCCTCGCTTCGCCCAAGGATGCCAGCCTCGCTTCGCCCAGGGATGCCAGCCTCGCTTCGCCCAAGGATGCCAGCCTCGCTTCGCCCAAGGATGCCTCGCCGCTCTGCATCGCCTGGGGTTGCCCGCCGCTCTGCATCGCCTGGGGATGCCCGCCGCTCTGCATCGCCTGGGGTTGCCCGCCGCTCTGCATCGCCTGGGGTTGCCCGCCGCTCTGCATCGCCTGGGGTTGCCCGCCGCTCTGCATCGCTCCCGCCGCTCTGCATCGCCTGGGGTTGCCCGCCGCTCTGCATCGCCTGGGGTTGCCTCCGCTCTGCATCGCCTGGGGTTGCCCGCCGCTCACAGCCCATACGCCTGGGGTTGCCAGCCGCTCTGCATCGCCTGGGGTTGCCCGCCGCTCTGCATCGAGGTACTGTTGCCCGCCAACCCCAGCAGCAGTTTTGCTGCCGGAGAAGGGGGAGGAGGTCTGGAGACCGCCAACCCCAGCAGCAGTTTCGCTGCCGGAGGAGGGGGAGGAGGTCTGGAGACCGCCAACCCCAGCAGCAGTTTCGCTGCCGGAGGAGGGGGAGGAGGTCTGGAGACCGCCAACCCCAGCCTGGGGTTTCGCTGCCCGAGGACAGCCGGAAGGTCTGGAGACCGCCAACCCCAGCAGCAGTTTCGCTGCCGGAGAAGGGGGAGGAGGTCTGGAGACCGCCAACCCCAGCAGCAGTTTCGCTGCCGGAGAAGGGGGAGGAGGTCTGGAGACCGCCAACCCCAGCAGCAGTTTCGCTGCCGGAGGAGGGGGGAGGAGGTCTGGAGACCGCCAACCCCAGCAGCAGTTTCGCTGCCGGAGGAGGGGGAGGAGGTCTGGAGACCGCCAACCCCAGCAGCAGTTTCGCTGCCGGAGAAGGGGGAGGAGGTCTGGAGACCGCCAACCCCAGCAGCAGTTTCTCCGCCGGAGATCGTGGGGGAGGTCCGGAGACCTGCTCCCTCTGCAGTTTCTTCCCTGCAGGAAGAACGGTGGTTGAAGCCCCACCAAGGGGAGCTGCCGGCGCCGAAGGAGGGGGAAGGTCAGGAGACCACACCCCAAGCAGCCTTTCCGCTGCTAGGACTACCCTGGCAGGAGAATGCTACCCTGCTGACAGCATTACGACCTGTGGGCCCCTGGAAGCCTCTGGTCCTGGCCAAGGACTTTGGGCGGGACTTTTGGGCTTTTAAGGGGGGAGGTGGCCATTGAGGCCATGTGTGCTTTGCACAGGAGGGGGTATATGTAACAAAGTGCCCGCCCCTGTGTATATTATCTGTTATGTGTTGCGTGTGGTGTGTTTAAATGTTGGTGTATAGACATTGGTACACGGGATATAAACGGGTCTGTGTAACACGAGTGTTTAAAAAATGTATATGTGTATTTAGGCACGAGGATTGCACAGCACTTCACGTGCAAGTAAAATGTAGTAATATGTGAGCACGGGGAATTGCACTTTATTAATTCACGTGCTGGGATTCAAGTGAATAATTAATTGGTAATTGAATCCCAGCACAACAGTATATATAGATGCACGTTGTCACATACTGGGTGGTTGGGTGTTCGGTGAGCGGAGAACGGGATTGGAGACGGAGGAAATAAGTAAAGTAGTAGTAGTAATAATAATAATAATAATAACAACAACAACAACAAAGTATCCGCTCACCGTGTTTGTCAGTGTCTGTCCGTGCACCGTTTTGTTAAGTTTAGTCTGTTTTCGTTTGTCTATTTATTTTGGCGTAGAGTGCCGTGTCCTGTGTTTTTCGTGTTTGTTTAAACCTTTTATTTTGTATTAAACCGGCGCCAACAGGCGTCTTCATCATTTCATTTCATCCGTCCTGTGTCTTTGTATATTTCATTACCTTTCCTGGTTCTGACGCCGCCCACTTCGGCCGCGCCGCCCGGCAGACAGTGGACATACAATTAATCTACACTATCCACAAAATGGAAACTTTCTTAGTCATTGTATTTTGATGCTTGGAAACCCTAAATATGTCACATGAATGCATAATAATAATAATAATAATAATAATAATAATAATAATAATATATTATACGTGATGACATGTTTAGATTTTATAGTGTGTTTTATAAGAAGAAAAGCATGTTTTATTTGTATGGATGCTATTATGTTGTATGCATAGCCATTGCACAAATCATTAGCAATCAATGTGCCTGTGATTGCCAGTTATCAGATAGTATGGAGTTATTATCATGCTTATTATTGTTAACATTCAAGGTGGGGGAGAGGCAGAGATTTGTGACAGACACTGTGTTTTAAAGTGAGTTGAAAGCTGCAATAAACAAGCTTTCTTTGTTTGAAGTTTAAAATCAGTTGCTTGTCCATTTACTAAAAATAAACACATGTTAATACTGAAACAAAAGCTTTAATATACCTAACAAACTGTGTGTTTAATTTTTATAACCACAAATGTTATTCTACATCTTGGAATTGTTTTAAATATACTGGTCTGGCAGCCCTGCCAAGGTAGGGGCCCCTGAATCAAGTATTGCATGATGCCCCCAGGGGTCAAATGCCGCCACAAGGTGAAGAGTTCTTTTGATCTTAGCAGGTTAAAATGATAATGCTACAGGGTTTCCTGTGTCCACCAATCCCTATTTAATAACTAACTGGATAATTATCTGCAATTTTCTCTGCTACACAGTAATCACTGTTTAAATGATTAGGTTAAATTCAAGCTTGACTTTCTACTGTCAGAGTGCTTACATACAACACTGGGGACATTGTCCACCCACTCCGAAGTTCAACCCTGAGTGACATAACAACTAATTTATAATATATTAATTGGCTGAGACAGGAATGTGATTCCTCTCTTTGTAGTCCCCAGTGCTAAACAGCTGGTCTACTTTAAGGGGAGTGGAGACCAATTCTGTTCCTGGTATTCGTCATGGTTACATCACAAAACCTCTTCATATAAAAAAAAAAAAAAAAAATCACGATGGAATTAATCATAGGTTATCAAACTACCCTATTGTTTTACAGCTATGCATTTTGGTTTGTAATCCTAAAAGGGGTTTGCTTCTGAGAAATGTCTAAATGCTTTAACAGCTCTTAATCTCTTATGATTGTTTGTTCACATATGGTTACTTGCAAACCAGAATTTGAGTGTTTTTTATCACCATGTCACAATAACATTCCCTTTCTTTTCATTGAGATCTGTTCCTGTCCCTTGGAATTATGGGATACACAAAGCTGTCGGTTTAGACTTTGTGACATTCTGTATTGAATTGATATAAGCTCAATGTCAAAGTCCCAATGGTTAATGCTGAAAAAAAAAACTGTGACAGGTTTTGTCGGAAAGTAAATGCAATCATTGGTTTGACCGAGTGTCATCTATCTAATGCTTGTCAATTCAGATCTGCATTTTAAAAAAGAAAAGATTAAACCCTGCCCTTCAGCTGCATAAAGGGTTCTACAGTTGGTGCAAAAGCTTTGGAATTCCTTATGGCACTGATGACATTTAATGTTGCAAGAGAAAATACAATGGAGTCATGTAAAAACATTATCTATATGACTGGATTGTGACTACTCACTGCAGCCATGTATAGCCTTATATTTAAAAAAAACAGCACATATCCCACTATGCCACCAATCTTTGCAACTGCTCTCCCTCTGGAGGTAAATGAAGCTCAATTCCCTTGGAGCAGCACTCCCCAGCAGCACTAGCCTTACCTCAGTACTCTTTCTGCAGACTCTTTTGTGTTTTCTTTTGCAAGTAAGAAATGTATCTCTTTCTGATTTGAGAAACGACGCACAGGATAATCTGGATGCACGGCATGAAACATCGAAAACAAATTCAACGAGCAGCTGTGCCTAATATCAGAGCAGAAATCTACTCAATTGAAATCATAAATGCGTAAAGGTGGATAATGATTTTGAAACTCTAGTCAGACTGTAATCTCTGAGCTGCTAAAAAAAAAATGAAATATGTATGCACAGTGGTTTTGAGATAATATATAATACCAGTAAAAAAAAATATATATATTTTAAGTCTAGTTTAATGCAGAATACTCCATTCTATTTGAAAGAGCTAATCCAGTAGGGCGACAGCTGCCTCGCTTTTAGGTCTTTGTTCAATGAGAACACAGAGAACCTCTTTCTTTTGAGAGGTCCAACACAGCAAGACATTCAGTCTATAATAAATTAATCAGTTATTAATTTGTCCCTTTTTCAATGGTGATCCAGATTAATAAAGTTCCTTTTTAAGGCCCTGTGACGGGGTGCCCACCCCTTATATACATTAATTTATTTATGGATGTATGTTAATTTATATTATTTGTATTGTATTTTTATTATTATTATTATTCATAATTGTATCATGTTTGTTTATATGTGGGTGGACGAAAGTCATCCGCTATATAGTATTGTTTAGTTTGGATCAGCAGGGATGGAGTTAAATCCTTCCGTGCCAAAATACATGTAAGAATGTGGCTGGAGCCTTAATTATATCATTGTTAATTACTGGATAATATGGCTCCAGCCACAAACTATAAAAGCAAGAAGAGAGTTTAGAGGAGTTAAGAGCAAGAGCATGCTACCAGTAAGCGAACCAAGGTACTTGTTTGTATAAAAGATTGTATTGTTTGTTTACTTTGGCCAGTGTGCTCTTTATTTTGTGTTTTGTTCAACTGCTTGCTTTTGTTCAATTTATAAAAAAGCTGTGTAATTGTTTCGTTTCCCTGGTCTGACATCACCCCTGCAACCATCTTTGTCAAAGTCTCTTAAACAATCTTTAGGATTTCTTCTGAGTTTGCTGAATCATTGTGGCAGTGTAGTGTGACGAGAGAAAAGTACAGCTTTGCGACGCTGAGGAAGTGCAGGCTGTAGTTTCCCTATGGGCAAAAGTGTTCAGGAAGATCTGGAGTCGTGCGTCAGAAATAAGAAAGTTTGTACCTGAATTTTTGACGATTTGAAGCAAATGGACATAAAGCGCATGTATGGTACACTTAACTTATCCACTCAAAAACACAAAATTCTACCAAATTTCTCATCCTTGACCTTTATTATATTACTATAAATAAAGAAAAAGGTGAAAATCCAAAAATATAGTCAAACTAAATACTGTCCAGCTGTATCATACATACAACTACGGCTCTCGTTGCCCTCACGCAGCTTCTGTTTTTTTTTTTTTTTTAAGCACCCAAACAAAAAATAACTAGAAAAAAACAACTATCCTTAAACGGGATATCTTTGGCAAATCATATTTTTAAAACTTTCTTTTTTCCCCTTCAAACAGAACTAACTGAACTTTAGTAAGTTGATATAATCATTCAAATGTGTGGATTATAAAGACATTCCTAAATATATTTACAAAATATAGCCATACAAGATACAGCTGTACCGTTGGTCTATTAATTTATGGATTACCATTTGTTTGCACATCATTTGGCAAACTTGGTTAATTAATAACACTAATTAATAACAACTGTCTTGTTGAGTGTGACGTCAGTAGCACGTCTCGGCTCTGTAGTGGAAAAACAACACAGGCTCTGTGAGGGCTCGGTATGTCCCTGGCGCAGCTCGGTTGTGCAGTGGAAAATAGGCATAATATGTGTTTTTAGGTCTAAAACTGTTGGTAAATACTATGGTAGCTATTTACTCGCAGCTGTTTACTGTGATTCGTGCCCAATGTTTTAAATAAGCAATAACTTTGAACACTAAATTAAGTCTGAGGTTAAACTAGATGTTGCTACTTCCTCAGCAACAAGAAACTGCTTGAACTGTATCTAGAATTCCAGATGAAAACGCATAGACCTTGAGATGAAGTCAGACACTTATACCCACTGACTGGCTAGACGATAGACAAGTTCATTTAGTCGTTTTAAAGACCAGTGGGTGATGTTCTCAGCAGTAACATGTCTGTTTGTTCCAAATGTCTTTGGCAGGCAAGTCCTGCTGTAAAAGGAAAACAGATCAATATATCAATTTCCCATGTGACAGACAACTGACAAGGAATGAAACGTGTGTTTCATCAGGTAATGGGACTTTTAAACTGCTTTGGAGGCAATTAACTGCAGCAAGTAGCACAGAGGCCACCACTAGATTTAGAATGGGTTTCCAAAAATAGGAACCACTTCCATTCCATGAATATATAAGTGGTTTGCAATGCCAATAGAGCCATTACAAATGTTGCTGCTAATTATCCCACTGGAATTGATGATTTATACAAGCTTAGATTTTGTTGTGTTAGGGACCACTTCAATTTAAAGTCTAGTTTAAAGTCTAGTGACTTTATTTGCCAGTTGTTCTATACCTGATGGAACATGCATACTGATGAACAATCGTTCAGCTAATTTATAACATAGAGAATCATTTTGTCTCAGTCTCTTTGTAATGGACTATATATTTTTTGCCAATACAAATGTATGGGTGTTTTCTTGCTTCTCATAGAACACTAAAGCCAACTACTGAAAACTTGTAGCTGTAAATATATCCATGTAAGTAAGTAAGAACCCTATAGATATAATATTGCACTTTAGTTAAGTATTAAGGATTTGTTGTACAGGCATCTGAATCAATAACATAATATACTATGTTACTATTTTCAAACTAGAAAACTGAGCTTTCTAATATCAGTTGTTTTAATTTAATTCTGTCAAGTTTACCCAGCACACATCTGCTGCTTATTATTATTATTATTATTATTATTATTATTATTATTATTATTATTATTAATATTATTATTATTATTATTATTATATAGGAAAGTGTAGTCTTTTGTTTACTTTAACCACTTTAAACATATATTGTTGAGCTCAGGCTGCCAATGTTCTGTTATATTATGATACATGTGTTACAGATTTTGTTAAATAATTAATTTTAAACAGCAGTAAGAAAATATAAATCTTTAGAAAATTAAATCACAAAACAATATGAAATACAAAAGATGTTTATCACTTAAAACACTAAAAAAAAAAAAGATTGTGTATTCCAAAAAAAGCATTAAGCCAAAATGTTGATGTTTCAAAGAAACTCATTCATAAGCTGTGTCTTTCAGCTGTCCTCCCACATATAAGCATACATTTCTATAGCTTAACCACTTGACATTTAACATGAGTTCTATATGTATGATGTGAAACATTGTGATGTGTTATATATATATATATATCTAATATATATATATATATATATATATATATATATATATATATATATATATATTACATTAAGAAAAGGCATATTAATCAATGTTGCGTGACTGGACTATTTAACTGGTTTGAAAGACCAATAACTTTATACAATGACGCTGGTGAGTTCTAAGTTCATTTTTATAAAGGAATCCCTATAAAACAGCGCTATTGGTGGAACAGCCTCTCACTGTTTGAATGTTATTACTTAATTATTATTTGAAAGCCTTCAGCTTTAGAATGCTTGGCTTTGAGAATTGGATTCAGATAACCTTGAACAATCCAACACAATGTACACCCTTAAAACTATAACTGTCAACTTCTGAGAACCTGAAAAAAAGCTTAGCTGCCACTATGGTAAAGATCTACAGTAAATATAGATGTACCTCATTGAAATGTTCACTTACAAAGCGTACACTACAGTATGCAGTAGTTGGGGAGGTGAAGGAAGAAAAACAACTAAACAGTAGATGTTTAAACTATTTGAGTTCCATATTGGATAAGCAGTGTATTTATAGGGATGTGTACGGTTTTAAAATACCTTCAGCACAAATGGAATTAAAGAGAGGCAGTATTTAGATCCAGCCTGGGTCTACTGATGCTTTGAGATGTTTTATATATATATAAAATTTTCACCTTTTGTTGCCTTATAGCCTGGGATTAAAATGCATTATTTTTTTTTTTTTCATTTATCTACACATCCTACCCCACAACTTCCAAGTGAAAAAAATATTCCAGAAATTTGTAGAAAATTAATTTAAAAATAAAAACTGAAATAGCTTGGTTGGATAAGTGTCCACCCCCCTTGTAATAGCAATCCTAAATTAGCTCAGGTGTAACCAATCGCCGTCAAAATCAGACACCAAGTTAAGTGGCCTCCACCTGTGTTAAATTGTAGTGATTCACATGATTTCAGGATAAATTCAGCAGTTCCTGTAGTTCAAAGCAAAGACTCAACCATGAGCACCAAGGTGCTTTCAAAAGAACTCCGGGGCAAAGTTGTTGAAACGCACAGATCAGGGAATGGGTATAAAAAAATATCAAAGGCCTTGAATATCCCTTGGAGCACGGTCAAGACGATTATTAAGAAGTGGAAGGTGTATGGCACCACCAAGACCCTGCCTAGATCAGGCCGTCCCTCCAAACTGGATGACCGAGAAAGAAGGAGACTGATCAGAGATGCTACCAAGAGGCCAATGGCAACTTTGCAAGAGCTACAGACTTTTATGGCTAAGACTGGTCAAAGTGTGCATGAGACAACAATATCCCAACACTCCACAAATCTGGTCTGTATGGTAGGGTGGCAAGAAGGCAACCATTACTCAAGAAAGCACACCTTGAATCCCATTTGAAGTATGCAAAAAAAAACACTCAGGAGATTCTGTAGCCATGTAGCAAAAAGTTTTGTGGTCTGACGAAACTAAAATGGAACTTTTTGGCCTAAATGCAAAGCATTATGTTTGGCGCAAACCCAACACAGCACATGACCCAAAGAACACCATCCTTACTGTGAAGCATTGTGGTGACAGCATCATGTTATGGGGATGTTTCTCTTCGGCAGGGACTGGGGAAAACCTTGAGGAAAACCTGGTGCCCTCTGCAAGAAAGCTGAAACTGGGATGGAGGTTCACCTTTCAGCATGACAACGACCCAAAGCACACAGCCAAAGCTACACTGGAGTGGCTAAGGAACAAAAAGTTAAATGTCCTTGAGTGGCCCAGTCAGAACCCTGACCTAAATCCAATTGAAAATTTGTGGCATTACGTGAAGATTGCTGTCCATCAACGCTCCCCAAGGAACTTGACAGAGCTTGAACAGTTTTATAAAGTAGAATGGTCAAATATTGTCAAATCTAGGTGTGCAAAGTTGGTAGAGACTGATCCCAACAGGCTCACAGCTGTAATTCTGTAATTGCTGTCAAAGGTGCTTACACCAAGAATTAACTCAGGGGATGGAGACTTATCTAATTATGATCTCACAGTTTTGTATTTAATATATAATTTATTTCTCAATAAAAACTTTTTTCCCCTTAACAGTGTGGAGTATGGTGTGTAGATAAGTGGAAAAAAAATCCTCATTTAAATGCATGAACCTCTGAGTGAGGCACTGACACAAAAAAATGTGAAAAAGTTCAAGGTGGTGTAGACTTTCTATAGGTACTATATATATATATATATATATATATATATATATATATATATATATATATATATATATATATATATATGAAAAGTCAAAAAAAGCACAGCTGCCTAGCTCCCAAATCAATGGAGAAAAATGCATTTAAAAAATGTGATGTGCCAAAAAGATTACTCTGGTAGTTCTAGTGTTAATTCCATTCAAGCCTTCTTGTCCAGTGAGGGTATTGGCGTGACTCAGATACTGTCAATCACAACTGATGGTGCTCCTGCCATGACCGGCTGTCAGAGAGCTTGTAAAACATCAGAAATATTTGACCCAAATTTGATTTCCTATCATTGCATAATCCACCAGACTACTCTGTGCAAAGCTTAGCAATGAGTATGCTGATGTAATGTCAGTGGTGATGGGTAAATTTCTTTGATCCAAGTCAACATTGCAACACAGGCAATTTAAGAGCTTTCTGTCTGAAGTATCTGACGATTATGATGACCTAATGATGCACAGTAATATCCACTGGCTGAGCAGAGGGAAAGTACTAAAGAGGCTGTGGGAAATTAGAATTCATGTTGAAAAATTTCTGCATAAAATGCCCTGCCAAAAAGCAGAAGAACTCTATGCATTTCTGAGGGATGGAGCAAGTATTAACATTCTGGCTTTCCTTGTTGATTTAACAGCCCAGTTGAATGATTGTAACCTGATGCTTCAAGGGTGAAATTGCAATGTAGTTGATCTCTACAGCACTATTGCTTCACTTCAATACAACCTAAGTCTATTCAAGCGTGATCTGGAAACTGGGGAGATGCTACATTTCCCGACGTTGCTAAGTTGCAGAGGTAATGCAGATATCAATCAGATAGTGCCATCCCTTGACACACTACATCAAAACTTTCCACAGAGGTTCCAAAAAATGGAAGCTGTTCAAAATATCTTCCTGTGTGTAAGGAACCCATTCATAGTGCAGGCAAATGGCACTTGGTGCACTGAAGCCAATGCCTTCCCAGAGATTGATAAAGCTCAACTGCAAGTTGGAACTCTCTGATCTACAAGTGGGCGAAGTGCTGAAGGTATGACACAGCGACGCTTCTACTGAAGCTTTTTGGACAACTCTTGTGTCCTAATTTATGGAAGGTGACATTTAACATCTTAACAATGTTTGGCTGAACTTATGTGTGTGAGTCTGCATTCTCAACCACGAACATTATTACATAGTGTCAGCATTCTGTTTGGACTGATGATCATCTTTACAATTGCCTCCGTATTTCCCTGACTGATCTCACCCCAAACTTCAAGGCCCTTGCCCATCAGAAGACCTGCCACTTTTCCCACTGACTGTGGGTATTATGATTGTACTTTACTTATATTGTAAAGCTGGGTTTCCTTATAAAGTTGCACTTGTTACAGTAATATTAGTTATTTCACTTATTTAACAATGTTTACGTATGCTTTCTTTTGCTTACTCTTGTTTTCTCACTATTATTGCAGTGTGGTTTATTAATGTTTACTATGCTTTGGCAATAGGTTGTTACTAAAATAAAATAATTATAAAACAATACAGTTATCTCCCTTCAGCCATCACCAGACAGCAATGAAAGATGACTGAAGCAGAAAGCTAAAACAAAGAGTAGTCTGTACTACAGTAAATATTGATAAGTAAATGTATGTTTGCTGACACTAATGTTAATTTGTAAGAATATAAAATAGTCTTGAAAGTTAGTTATATTTTTGGTTACACCTAGGCCTCTGTGTTTGAAAAATATTACTTTGGACCATGAAGTAACCTTGACCAACAAATTCAGACCTTGACAAAAAATAATTGAGTACCCCTGATCTAGAGTATTGTCTTTGATATAGTAGTCTCTAGTCAACTGAACCATCACCATTCAAAACCATATAAAACCTACTCACTGAACCTTTGAATGTTGTAACAGAAAACACAAATGCACTAAAAAGCTGAACTTGTGCAGCTACAGTTAGTAATTGTCATTGAGCCCTTTTTGTATGATTCCAATGTCAGCAAATTCCGAATTTAACAAATTTACGATACAGAAAAAGAACCGAAAAGCGATACATTTTACACCTATGGTTAGTCCTCCTTAAATCTAGATCCAGTTCTCATCCTCAGCAAGTAATACCATAAATACTAGGAATTCAAGTTTACGTGTTTCAAATTACACAGTGGTTTCATTGTGTTATTTCTGTATTCTTTCTATCAAGGACACTCTGTGAACTCAATACTTTCCCTCACTAAATATTCTGAGGAAGCTAAAAAAAACAAAACAAAAACACAGATCTCAATTTTTAGAAACAGAAATAGTCCCAAATGCACGACTTGAAAAGCATTTTGCTGAAACAAAAAAATAATTTCATTGTAGAACTCTGCACTGCTAGAATGAATTATATTACGTTCTAGTTAGTTAATAACATGAAAGTACTAAAATGAAAAAATATACATTTATTTTGAAAGAACTGTCATTACATACAGTATGTATCTATACATTTAAAAGTGATTTTTTTTAAGTAATTGTTGCCTTCATTGATTTGTTTTGTAATTATTTTAATTAATTAAATGTTACTGGCAAATTCTTTAAGCTTTAAAACACACAGCAAGAACTATTAACAATGGCACCATACTTACCTTAATTTGTCAACATATACATTACGTGCTATTGTTTAATAAATAAGAAGTAGTTTGGGTGGTGTGGGAATATGGAATTTAAAAAAAAAACCAAACAAAACAAGCAATAGGCACCAAATGGGGAGACTTTATAGATGTGTGAAATTTGAATCGAAGCATTTCCTCAATAATAGAAATCAATTGTCTTCAGTCATGCCATCAAAAACCATACATATATAATTTAAAAAAATAGAGCCATAACCAGAAAGCCAATACATATAAACATTATTTCTTGGAATGAAAGCACCACATTGCAACATTTATTCCAGTAGATTACAAGAGAACTGTTGTGACAGATGACTGTATTTCATATTAGAGAGATCACAGGTTTTATTCTACTCTGAAAGCACGACTGTATCAAGATTTTACTCCTCATGTCTCGCTGTCTCCAAATACCATGCATGTATTTATTTTGTTTCAAGCATTGGCCATATATTGACAAAAATGGGCCTTATTTTAGCCTTGGTTTATAAAACATTAGTAAGGCTGTGTCCCTACTAAAAATGAACAGCAATGAGGCTGTCAATCTTTGCAAACAAAAATACCTGTAACTTTATAGCACTGTCAAGTTTTACTGCCTTCAAATATGCAATTTAAAATATTCTGACCTTGAGGGAAGCAGATGGTACTGTAAACTGGATGCACCGTATCCATAAACGTCAGACCATTTCTTGACACATAGGAAATTAAGAGATTCCACCAGCGAGGAGTTGTTTAAAAATTGCTTCCTTGTGCAGGCAGCAGTCCTTGTAGTCAGAGCAATAGAAACAGACAGACGAAAGGCACAAGTGGGGCCCTGAAATTTTAATTTCTTTATATTTTTGGGGTATGTCTACAAAATAAAATGCTGCATTTAATCAAGGTTTGACTTATCATACTAATGTATTCACATGTGGAAAAACACGACTGTAAAATGCATGTATGCATATGTTTTGTCATATTATATGAAACATATATTACAATGTACTGCTAGCGGTTCTTTCACTGCACTGCGACCCCCTTCTACCATTAAAAATGACTAGGTTACCCCACTGCCCTGTGTTATTGAAGAATAATTTGTATTGATAAGTAAAACATGCATTGCAAGGCAATATCAACAAAACTAATATATAGCCATTGGTTATTTTTAATTCACAATACAAATCGCAAGATAGTTTATAGCCAACAGTAAAATAAATAAATAAATACATTATTATTATTATTATTATTATATTATTATTATTATTATTATTAGTAGTAGTAGTAGTAGTATTATTAGTATTATTATAATAATAATAATAATAATAATAATAATAATAATAATAATAATAATAATAATAATAATAATAATAAATATAGCTGCAAGCAGCAATGACAGAGGGCCAAGGGCAACATATGAGTGTGACCTAGATTGTATTTCCCAAGGTCAAGGTCGCTTTTGGAAACAGCTTATATGTTTTTTTGACATGTGTCCTTTAAGAGAGGTCAGAGGTCATGAGCAAGGAATTTTTTGATAGAGCATATATGGGTTGCTATATGTGTTCCATAATAACCATTACCCTATCTGCACTCTGTAAGAACTTATAAGCTAGTTTCACATTTAACCTTAAGGAGAGGTCAAAGGTCATGGCCAAAGCAATTTTTGAATAGAGCATATATGGGTTCAGATGTTTGTTTCATATTAATTATGACACTGTCTTCACTATAAATGAGTTATAAACATGTTTTGCATTTGACAAACAGTTTCACAGAAGAAAATGTTTGAATACGTTTGACAAAACCAATTCATGTGACCAATCGACTTCTCTTGAATAAATCTAAATATAGGGCCTAAGGGTAGTCTGTGGCCCAAGTTTCACATCTCTACCATAAGCGGTTTCAGGGAAGATTTTTTTAAATTGTCCAAAATTCTTTAAAAATCCAATATGGCCACCAAACCGTGTGACTTATGACCTTCATTTTTGAGCTAGCACAACTTCCCACAGACCACTACCATCGTATGAAGTTTCATGAGTTTTCGTGCAATGGTGTTGATTTTACAGATATTTGAAAATTTAGCGGGATAATAATAATAATAATAATAATAATAATAATAATAATAATAATAATAATAATAATAATAATAATAATAATAATAATAATAATAATAATAATTGCCAGAAACTTCCAGTATCAGTACCAAACAGTTTAGCAAATACTGCAGAATGCCAGTACCAATCACTTTAGCAAATAGTGCAGAATGCCATTTTTACATAATAACCATGACCCCATGTGCACTGTAAATGGAGTTATAAGACAGTTTTACATTTGACCTTTAGGAAAGGTATTTTTTGATAGAGCATACATTGGTTGCTACAGTGTCTATAGTAAGTATTTACCCCCCTTGCACGTCTTCACAGTTTGTTGTGTTACAGCCTGAAATCTTGATGCATTTAAATGGGATTTTTTTTGCCTTTTTTTTCTGAGTAAAACAGGTTTAAGATGCACTGAATAGTAAAAATAAACTCAGTACTGCATCTCCAGCCAAGCCCCACCCCTTGTTCGCTGTATGTTTCACATACCTCTTTATAGACGTGCATACTGATAAATCCTCTCCTGATCAGTTATTTTATCACCAAACTCCTCAATAACGCAATCTAAGTCTTACTATAACATCTCAAAAAGATCTGCAGATCTCCGTGATATTCTTTCAACCCTGGATGCAGAAGCAGCTACCTCCTTTGTTATGTCCGTGTTATCTCTGTGGTGCATGGGGCTATCAGATACGCCCTTTTTTCATTTGGCTCCTATTGGTCTCAGTTGGCCATTGAAAGGTTTTCTCTGCTTTTTCCAAAGAAAAAATGACTAGAGACTTGTGCTTTACGTTTTTTTGATGATGTCATACCTGGTCCGTCATAGGACTGCAAAGGGTTATATAACAAACACACTGCTTTATACTGTAGTAGTCGCTTTTACTAATCCACAAAGCAGCTGTTTTCACCTCGTTACCTTGCCATTGACATAAATTTCAATAAAAAAAGGTAGCACTTTACTGTAGTAAAAAAGCTTGACAGATCAATCAATCAGCTGTTGGCACCTCATTACTGGCGATTACCCCTGTACTGTCCCTTGACATGCTTGTAACTCTGTCAGTCAGCAAACAATGGAATGTTGCTTCAAAAGGCTGGAGACAATGTGAAAATTTACCTGATTATGGACTGGGGAAGGGGATGGGAGTACTCTGTAAATAATTAGTGTTTGTAAACTGTGTTATTCTTGTTCAGATCTGTTAGTGTTCTCTGTGTGTTTTGGTGCTTGTGTGACTAGAGCTGAAAGAGTCTGTGTGTGAGTGCATCACTGAGGGAGTGTTAGACCAATGAGTGAGGAAGGGGGAGGGACTTGGGTGTGTGTGTGGAGATGACAGTTTAAAAGAGAGACGCGGGATCTGGCCACAGGAGAACTGGGAGAGAGTTAAGAGAGGTTGAGTTTATGAGTGAAAGGAGAGGAAGGAGAGCCATTGTTCATTAAAAGCTATAAATAAATAAATAAATAAATAAATACAGTGGTTTCCTACTGCTTTGAACCTCAATTCTTGTCTGTCTCATTATATAATGCAAACCCCGCAGCTCAGCACTACAATATGTAAATAAATCCTGTTCGCCTGCGGGGCCTATCAACTTCAACCTACTCTGTCACAAGCATTAATACCCTGTATCTTTCTAAACAAGGGATTTAGGGGAGCTCCCTAATAAAAGCTGATGCTCAAAACAATAGTAATATAGTACAGTAATTAATTAGTGTATAATGGTATTTAAAACAGAATTCATTTATCTGCCTTTTTACATATCCACCCTTACTCTGGTCCCATCGCAGTCGGATTACTGTACTTTTTATTTCATTCATTTTTAAATAAATTTTGAAGTCGCCAATTTGTTTTTTGTTATTTTCTCTCCAATTTAGGAGTGTTCAATTATTTTGTTTAGCTCAGCTCACCTCTACCACCCCTACGCTGTGGCCAAAATGAGCACATGCTGTCCTCTGAAGAGTGTGCCATTAACCACCTGCTTTTTTACACACTGCAGACTCACCATGTAGCCACCCAGAGCTACAGCGTCGGAGGACAAAACAGTTGCATTTGTTGCTGGCGTTTCCCAGTTCGCTTTTTGTGCCAGTTGTGCTCAATGCTCTTTAATAAAAATAGTGCAGAATGACTGCATTAATGAGTTTGTCAGAGCACTGTGCTCTGCTGGATAGCCACTGTTTATTGTAGAGAGGTATGTATTGATGACTTTGTGCGACAGTACAGTCCATCAGCTAAAACAGTGCAATGGAGACAATCTTAATTGCAAATATTTGACAGAAAATGATGATGCTTTAGTTGGTAAACTTATGAAACGCATTGATGTGTCTCCCAATGACTTGCACTATCCAGTTCTGTCAATTATTTTCTTTTTATGATTTCATTAAACTTAATCGTAAACCACAACTACTACACATCACATTCCACATGTAAAGTGTGTATACTGAGATTTTTTTCCCTAATTTTTACCTGTGTTTCAATTATTATTTATTTATTTATTTATTTATTTACCAATTTTACCCCTATGTTAATATATGTAAAATTAACTCCCAAAAATTTCTGGAAATTTTTTTTAAAGATAAAAACCAAAAATGAGGAACACTATTAACATTACAGAAGTGCATTCTGCTGATTGGCTGACATGGTAAGTTGGTTGCTAGGTAACCAGTTCAGAACACTCAGGCAGTCGTGACCCACAGTTTGAGAATTGCTGTACTAGGCTACTGAATGTTAAAACTGTTGAATTGAAAAAATACAGCAACAGGCAGAAATATTTATATACGATCCTGTGATGTTTCTAAAATACACAATAGAAACAATGTAGAGTCAAAAACACTTCCACATGGTTTAGCACTGCCCTATTGCAACATTAATATTTCTCCCCAGTGGATGTCATGCAAGCCCACTGGTAAGCCAAGATAAAGTTATTCATCATTTCCCAATTAAAGTGTTTATAGATAATAAAATAATTTCATACACGGTGGCTCGGTTTCCATACAGTTTAGAAATTCCAAATTATCTCTCCGTTGTTATGACTTTTGTGACATAACACGCATATGCCAAATAAATAAATAAATACATAAATAATAATAATAATAATAATATGTGAAGATCCTGTTTGTGGCGTAACGTTGTGCGACTTTGTACTAACTAAAGGCTGTAAGATGTGCTGGAAGAAGCCCTGGTAAGCTCTTTGACCAAATAGGAAAAAATAAGCATATAGAATGAAAGGTTTAGAAACCTCTTCATTCAGTATTTCTTTTATGCGAAGCCATTTATTGAACGTTTCAAATTATTGCCATTTGACTCATAACATTATTTATAGAATCACATTCTGCTGGAGAGAGCCTTTCACTGTCCCTGCGGAAATCTGATTCAGGTATTATTATTATTATTATTATTATTATTATTATTATTATTATTATTATTATTATTATTAGTATTACAAAATGTGGGCTAGTAATATAGCCTATTGAGGATTTACTACCAGTATTGCAAAAATGTTTTATGCTAAACATTTTGACTGGATTAATTATCTATAATTAACCTAAAGTGCTGGTATTTTACTAGCTCTGTTCATATAGACTACCATAAGGATCAGAATTGCTGAAGCTATGGTTCTGTTGGAAAATGTGTATATTTTTAACATTTTAATATTTAACATTTTTAACATTTTGTTTTGTATTTGTATTTGTGTAACACTATGTCTGGGTTTTTGTTTTGTTTCCTGTGCTTTGTTATTACATTTTTTGGTGGCCAAATGAGGCAGACTGCACTCATCACTACTCTATATAACTAATGCTGAAATCTCAGTCTTAACTGGTACAAAACTCAGTACACCTATGTAGCTGCCCTCCCCAAGATGGCCTCCGCAACTGGGCTTTATACCTACCACCAGGCAGCCTAGCACCTCCGTCTGTCGGGAGGCCAGTTATCCCCCTCCATCCTCCTTCACCCTGTTATAATACCCACCCATATTTTAATATTAATTAGGAGAGAATTTCTTTCTCTAAAAGAAAACTACATGGAAACCCAAATTACCTGAAAGGTACTACCAAAATAGCGTGAGAAAAAGGTGAGACTTATTTTTATTTTTCCATGGAAACCCTGCTGTTGATAGTTGTATGGGACCTATTTTATATATATATATATATATATATATATATATATATATATATATATATATATATATTATATATATATATATAGATAGATGCAATATATACAACAGAACTTGTGGGGGGAGATGCAATATATACAACAGATATGTCCTTTTATTAAACAATGTTTAAGTGAGTTTTGGTATATCAGTCCTCATACATTTGATAGAAGGAAGTGTGTGGGTGCACATGCTGTTAGTGTGGGGGAGAAAACAGAGTGAAACAGAAAGACAGAGAAATGGCAGATTTGTGCTGCAGTGTATATGTGAGAGAGAGAGAGAGAGAGAGAGAGAGAGAGAGAGAGAGAGAGAGAGAGAGAGAGAGAGAGAGAGAGAGAGAGAGAGAGAGCACCCCCACCTGTGAGTTACTTATTTAATATTGGGAGGGGAAATAACCTTGCCAGTGGGCAGTACATTCTGTAACAGAATGACAAAAAACAATCATAGTCTTTAATTTATTTATCACTGCTTGAGAGTAGATTATGGTGTTATGAATGTTAACAAACACACTTTGTCATTTTAAAATTATAGTGTCCCTGCACACTTCCACCTGCTAATACCTGCTGTTCAAGTCTAAGGTTATAAAGAAGGATGCTATTGCCAAGTATTTTAGAATTGTACTGAAGGAAGGCAATGGATGGATGGGAAGCCACATTTGGGTGATAAATCTGTGCTCAATAACACATGAAAGAGCATGTACAGTAAACTATATTTAAACATTTACAATAATTACTGAGGATAGACAATTCTTTGTTTCTTATTTATTATTATAAAATAGTATTGTGATATAATATGTGTGTAACAGCCATGCTTTCTTGATGCAGCTTGGATTGTGATGTGGCCATTGCATTAATGTTTCAGTCCCTGCTTCTATTATATAAGATTTTGTTTTGCTGGGGGAGCTAAACTATTTTTTGCTTGTAATTCACGTAAAAAAGCACCACATTCTGTAAATAATTTTGATGAACAGGGAAATGCAGAAACTAACCTTGTTTAAAAACTGAGAAAAATCCTCATGGCTTAGCATAACCCAAATCTTTAGTTTTTATATTAGTACTTGAGGACTGGTAAGGATATGCTCAGTAATTTATTTGTGCCTATTTCCGTCCAAATATGTGATGTATGTAAAAGGTATGTGACCAGTATGTGAAAGGAATGGCTTGCGAGTGACATCAGACCAGGAAATTCAGTATTGTGAGTGAATGTGCTGGTGCACAGATTTATTCTAAAACAAAATGATTTGACAAAACACAAAACTTCACAAAACAAAACCGCACGATGGCCAAAAGAAACAGACAAACAAAACAATGAACAAATCCCAAACAAGTATCATGCTGGTCCTTCCAGCATGAGTAGCAATTGTTTTCTTTTGTTATTATTTTTCCTGACTTTCTTCTGTTCTCCACTATGAACATCCCACTCCGATTGAGTGATCCATGCCTCTATATACAGCTGTGCGCAGTCTGCATGTGAACTAGTTGCGCATAACCTGTGCCCACATACAAATATACCTTTTAACTCACCTGTGTTACATAACCCAAACTATACAAAATAAACCAAATACACCCAAGGGTGGGCCCCATCACGCAGTGAAACAATGCTGTTTCTTTTATAGCCAACATGAACCCATCACCATTTAATTTAAACCCTGCTGAAGAAACAAATAAAATAAGCACAATAAATATGTTGTTTTTAATGTATAATGTACAGTGCCTATAGAAAGTCTACACCCTCTTGTGTGTCAATACCTCAGAATTTCATACATTTAAATTAGGACACACCATACTCCACACTGTTAAGGGGAAAAAAAAGTTTGAATTGAGAAAAACATTATATATTACAAATACAAAACTGAAAGATCATAATTGGATAAGTCTCAGCCCCACTGAGTTAAGCACCTACGGCAGCAATTACAGCTGTGAGTCTGTTGGGATAGGTCTCTACCAACTTTGCACACCTAGATCTGCCAATATTTGACCATTCTTCTTTACAAAACTGCTCTGTCAAGTTCCTTGAGGAGTGTTGATGGATAGCAATCTTCAAGTCATGCCACAAATTTTCAGCTGGATTTAGGTCAGGGCTCTGACTGGGACACTCAAGGACATTTACCTTTTTGTTCCTTAGCCACTCCAATGTAGCTTTGGGTCGTTGTCATGCTGAAAGGTGAACTTCTGTCCCAGTTTCAGCTTTCTTGCAGAGGGTAGCAGGTTTTCCTCAAGAACTTCTCTGTACTTTGCTCCATTTATTTTCCCTTCTAACCTGACAAGTGTCCCAGTACCTGCCGATGGTAAACATCCCCATAACATGATGCTGCCACCACCATGCTTCACAGTAGGGATGGTGTTCTTTGGGTGATGCACTGTGATGGGTTTGCGCCAAACAATGCTTTGCATTTAGGCCAAAAAGTTCCATTTTAATTTTATTTTAACTTTTTGCCACATAGCTACAAAATCTTCTGAGTGTTTTTTTTTTTATTATTTTGCATATTTCAGATGGGATTCAAGTTGGGCTTTCTTGAGTAATGGCTTCCTTCTTGCCAGCCTACCATACGGGTCAAATTTGTGGAGTGCTTGGGATGTTGTTGTCACATGCACACTTTGACCAGTCTTGGCCATAAAAGCCTGTAGCTCTTGCAAAGTTGCCATTGGCCTCTTGGTAGCCTCTCTGATCAGTCTCCTTCTTTCTCGGTCATCCAGTTTGGAGGGACGGCCTGATCTAGGCAGGGTCTTGGTGGTGCCATACACGTTCCACTTCTTAATAATCACCTTGACCGTGCGCCAAAGGATATTCAAGGCCTTTGATATTTTTTTATACCCATCCCTTGATCTGTGCCTTTCAACAACTTTGTCCCGGAGTTCTTTTGAAAGCGCCTTGGTGTTCATGGTTGAGTCTTTGCTTTGAAATGCAATCCCAGCAGAGGGAACCTACAGGAACTGCTGACTTTATCCTTAAATCATGTGAGTCACTACAATTTAACACAGGTGGAGGCCACTTAACTTGTTTTGTGATTTTGAAGGTGACACCTGAGCTAATTTAAGATTGCTATTACGAGGGGGGTGGACACTTATCCAACCAAGCTATTTCAGTTTTTATTTTGAATTAATTTTCTACAAACTTGTAGAAAATTTTTTTCACTTGGAAGTTATGAGGTAGGATGTGTAGATAAATGAAAAAAAAATAAAATAATGTATTTTAATTCCAGGCTATAAGGCAACAAAAGGTGAAAAAGGGGGTGTAGACTTTCTATAGGCACTGTAAATATATTTGCAATCCTTGCTAATCTATCCTCTAAGAGGCACTATGACTCCGTGGTAAAAGCTCAACAAGAAATTACTGAATTATCAGCTGTAATCAGAAAAATAAAAACCTGTAGTCGTCAGCCCTTTGTTATTAACATTTTGAGATAAGGAGCTCAAACTGTCTTGAACTGGTTATTAATTAAAAAACATATAACTGGAGGGCACATCTGGACATTAAAAAAACAATTATAAACAAGAACTAATATTTGCTTATGCTGGCATGTAATCATCTGTTTCAACAAGGTAGGTAAATGTTCATGACAGTTTTGTTTAGGCAAACCACTATTATGAAAATCACTGTGCTATTGAAAGCCTCAGACCGTTTGCTTGCAAAGACCATCACTGATTGCTCAGTAAAGTATAGCAAATAGCTCTTATTTATTTGAATACTGTAAAGTAATAGAAGAATGCAATAAAAATTAAAAGAGGTAAAATAAAATTGTTTGTAATTGCCAGTAAACATTCAGAGACTGGTTTGTTGTTACGTGGCAGGTGTTCTCTGACAAGCACATCTTTTTTGGTTTGTTTATTTATTACTTATCTTCACTATGCTGCTGCCAGAAAGCTGTTGCCGTATCATTGTGCAATCATTGTATTTGAATGAACTATAACCAAATTACAATGCTGTGTGGCCTGGGGATGCAGTTTTACAAGGGTGCTCAGCAGTGCTTCAAGAGGTCATTCTAGTATTGGGAGAGTCGCACACCAGTGATGGCTGGTGGCCAAAAAAAATAAAATAAAAAATAAGGAGGTAGAAAAAAGCCTAGGGGTCCTAAGAAGTAGTAGTAGAATTGTATTATTGTATTCGGATTGACAACATTTTTCATATTATTATTATTATTATTATTATTATTATTAGTAGAAGTATTAGTTTATTTGGCAAGCTCCTTTATCCAAGATGACTTACAGGTGCTATAGGGCAGTAGAGGGTTACTGTGCAAGCTTAATATTTAAATAGTGTAGTTTAAAGTAAGTGCAAATAATAGTACTAAAATACAATATGAAATAGGATGCAACAATTAGGATTGCAACAAGTTATAGCAACAATAACATATTAGTAGTGCATCAGCTGAGGATCCTGTAACATAATGCATAAGTTAGGCGAATCCAGTGCATAGTAGGAGGGGTAGATCAATCTACAGGTGCAATAAAATCAATTTTCCTGTTAATTGCATTTTCTCCTCTAGCCAACAGAGAAAAGAAAACGGTAGCCCATCATTGTTTGTTTATTCTAAGTTTATTCTAGGAGTTTATAAGAGGCAAAAACTCTCCGGGCTCCTCCAATTAAAACCTGTGTTCAGATCACGTGATCTGATACTGCTAGTACTGTGGTTAACAGCAAATAGGAGTTTATAACAGAGTCTTGCCTCCTCTGAGGGAAAGAAAAACAAACAAACAAAAAAAAAAAAAACAACAACAGCTTGGGCTTAACGAATTGCTGTATATATATATATATATATATATATAACCTTGAGTCTGAGTCATCAATGTCCAAGTCATATCATTTGAGTCCAAGTCCGAGTCACAAGTCCTTGACTCCGAGCCCTAGTCCTTGAAACAAACTCAAACCAATTTTCATTAAACTAATAGCTGTGGTGGGGGAACAATTTAACTAACAGATGTTGTCTGATATCCCTCTGGCAAAAATGCACAAATAATAATAAATACAAAAAAGATAATTTCGATTCATGTTTCCAGCTAGATTGTTTAATTTGCATTCCTTTTTTCAACTTGTCTGACCACTGTCTTTTTGTCTGGAATTGTTGGAATGCACCTGAAGTTTATAGATAAGCTTCAAGTTTAAGTTTGTGGACATTGTTTTTCACTTTGATAGAAACTATCATCTGGACTATAGTATCTACATTGATTTCAATTTGGGTAAACTCTGCCAATCTGATTTAGACATTGCCAGATGTGTGTGTGTGTATATATATATATATATATATATATATATATATATATATATATATATATATATATATATATATATATATACTGTGTTCTTATATATAGTAAATGGGAGGCTTTAATAATGATGTACGTTATATCCCCTCCGAAATTATTACTACATTGCAACAATAGTGGATATTAAAGATTATTTCATCCATATAATTTCGAATAAAGATACATACAGGTTTATGTCTACCAAAGTCATGTAACACCATATGTGTGGTATTGCACGTGATTGAGAAGGTATTGACACTACGTCTCTGAGAAGAGTCATATATCTTATATAATATATATATATATATATATATATATATATATATATATATATATATATATATATATATATATTAACTATGTCATGTACTGTAATACTGTGTTGTAAAATAATATAAGAACATACAACTAGAACTAAGGATGTGCTAATGTGTGAGAATTATTTCTATACAGAATTATACTTCTGTTCACAGGCTCCTGCACTTACATTTGTGAGACCATGGCGCATGATAGCAAAAGATTTTCAAAGGCTAAATATTATTCAACATACAACAATTTCTGCTAAGGTGAACGCCCTTTTGGTATCTAACAATTACAATTATAGGATTTGCAGCACTGCTTCATTTTGAATGTGAATGCATTAAGTTTTACTTTATGTTAATGCCAAGTATTCTCATTAAAATAAAAATGCACATGTGTTTTATGAATGTTACTGGTTTGGGCTACAGTATGCTGTTCCATGTTGAATTTCGAAATATACTTGTTTTACATTGCAAATGAGTCATACATATTACTGTTGGCTCCCACTCAAAGAAAGAAGACTGCAGCCTTATCCACATGTTGCAGGAATTTGTTAAAATTAAACAGCTTATGCATCCTGACAAGCCTCTCCTTTTTAATGCAAATATGAATTAGTTTTAAATGTATTACAGAAGAGCAGTTGTGAATCCCCTGATAAGAATCCCAAATAAGGTCAACATTATCATTTCCAATTGGTCGACCACGATAAACACAACAATGATTTGGTTGCAGGTTTGAGATTCAGAAAACTTAACATTATTGAAATTAAAGACATTATCTGGTGTGGGTGAACTGGCATTTGTATTGTGTTTTGCTTTTTTTTTCTTTAACAAATTTAAACAAAATTAGTTTCATGGACATTTGTACACTGGTGTAATGAATGATCTTTTAAAAGAAACCCAAATAAATCTAACATGAATGAATAAATAAATAAATAAATAATGTGTGTCTTTCTATTCATTTGAGGAAACTTTTAGGGTAAGTTCATATCGAGTATAGGGATTTAGAAACAAATATATATATATATATATATATATTAGTATATATATATATATATATATATATATATATATATATATATATATATATATATATATATATATATTATTATAATACAATACAGTAGATATTGTCAGCTTAAAGACATACTTTACACACACTGCATGTTGCATTTCCAAAAAATGTAAACTGGCACTTACCGTATATGCAGTATTCAGCCTTTTAAGATTAAAGGCGCAACATCTAATTGTACTAAAATTTTAGGGGACAATGTGACAAAATCTGAAGAAATAGTGTCCTGCTTGTTGTTGTTGTTGATTGATACTACATTGCAAGTCATTTTTGTATGTGAAAATCTGAATTCGTAAATAACAATAGCTGTTTAATATTTAAACTTATTACGCACTGTATCATTCCAGGTACCCAGCTTTCATGAGCTGAAACTTTGATCTGGTCTTCAGTATAAGTGGGCTTTGGATCTAGTATTTTTTTTTTTTGGAAGGAACTCTTGACCTTCAATTGGGATTGTCTTCATGGCCATTTAAAAGGAGAAAAGGAACAAGACGACTCCACACTACGTACGAGTAATGGACAATATATCCACTAAATGCTGTTCAAATGTCCAAGAGAACTTATTCGGAAACTTACAATGTAAATGTGTATATTTTCTTTAAATGGAATATGGAACACCCTGTAGGTCCATCTGTACATGTTCATTACAGGGGCATTTTTATTAAGATTGAATTAATTCAAAGAAAGATTAACACATTTGTATTACTCCTGGAGAAAGCTTTCACCTGACAAATAAAACCGATGCATGATTTATCCCCCTACTGATACTGTTGTCGCAGTTTGATTGTCTGGGTTAATAGCACTAAACAAATCCCTCACTGCAGGTAAGCATCGTACAATTGAGGTTTAAGTCAAAATTAGCTTCCCAAGCTCATACGGGAGCAAGATTGTCAGGCACCCTAATGAGATTCTGATTGAAATATTCAACAGAGGTATCAAGGTCAAAACATTTTTAAAACATAGGTTAGATTGGTTTCAAGGCCAGGATCCTGGATTAAGTTTATTCGAAGGGGTCTAATTCAGGATTTGGGATTTGTTATCGCTTTACATGTAAAGTACTTGATTTGGCTCCTTTCTGTAGACAGTGAAAACATCAGGAGGAAGAAATAAAGAACCATGTCTCCCCGAAAGCCTTGTCATGGAGAGGGATTGAGTAAATATCACAAGTACACATTTGAAAAAGCAATGTAATTAGTTCTGTGACCTGAACTGTTTGCTGCCACAATACTCTCTATGTCAATAGATAAAGTGGAAAATAAATAAATAAATATGAATGGGGTTATCTCCCCATTGGAAGGTATACATGTCATATATCTGATTTAACCAACATTTCAACGAACAAGATGTCACCAGGATTTTTTTTCACCAAAGTTTTCTCTACATTGTTAATTTGCTATAGGCAAGTTAGATAGGATAGATAGAAGACCCTTTCCAAGCCCGCACAGGGCAAGCTTCAATAGCAGGTCCTTTTGTTAACTGTGCCACAGGCTCCAGTGAGATCAAAAGAGGACACCAGTTGTGCCAAACTGTGATTACACATTATTATAACACAGCATAACAAATTATGAAAAACGGTCCTGTTCTCACACATGGTTGAAATCCAGAATGGGACGCAGCCAGGAATGGTTGGAAGAACTAAAGTTGGCAAAGAGACATAATTCAATAACATTTGTATTGCTTTTTCACAATGAATTCAGTCTATGATACTAAAGTGAAACACTAACATTTACACACCATACTGTATGTGATTACTGTTAAAATTAGGTCAGTCATCAAAGCCATCTACAGACATATTCCCACGGTGTGGGGCATTTGTTACACAGCTGCTCTTTTGCAATCACACACCTACCCAGGAACCTTTTTCTCCATCACTTTTGGTTGATTAGTAAAGAGGGTCTAGGGTTTGCCCCTGCAGACACAACACAGAAAATGACATCGTTGCACGTTTGAGGCACAATGGCAGGATAGCAGTGTAGGAATCTCACATCGCTGGGCTGGACCTGCTGAATAACAAAATAGCTCTATATAGCTTCCAATAATCTATGTTACCCCTTTCACAAGAAGAAATTATTTCGATTTTGCCTCCCCAGCGCATCAGCACACACAACGTCTGCAATGCTGGCTCCGGGGATCAACCACAGTGCGGTCTCCCCAGTACATCAGCATGACAGCCGTCTGGATTGAGCTAAGTAGGGTACATCTCTGGGGTCTTCTAGTGAGCACCTTCCATCCTCGGTGTTTCTTCGGGTAGCCCATGACACCTCAAGAGGGCTCAACAGTGATGCTAATATACAGAACACTTGTAATCTGATAGTCTCTGCATTATGATAATGAGAGAGTTGGAGTATTTTACATCTCTTACCCAGTCCAACAATCAGTCAGGTACTGATATTAGAGCCACTGTTGTCTGCTAACTGACTCATTTTAAATATGCATGTTTAAAAGGCTCTACATTTCTTTCTCTTTCCTAGTCCTTTAATGGTAACCCCACCTATACGACAAGAAAAATGCATTTTTATAACAATCTGTCTGTAACCTGAGCTGCTTCAAATTGTACAATGCCATGGTTTTCATACTAAAAGCATAACCCTCTTCCATCAGCTATGCTATAATGTATGATTTGTTTGACAGGACAGGCCCATATACTGTATTTCAGCCCTCTTTATTGAAAACGGAGACAAATACTTCAACATTTTACTTATTGAACTGAAAATAGAAAAAAAAAAAAATCAATAAGTCTGGACTGTATTGTATGTACCGTTGACCTGCTAGAAGCAAAGAACCAACCAGACTCTCTCACACATCACACAGCAATGCACATTAGCAGCTCCAGCATAATCAGTTCTGTAGTAACAGTTATATGATGAAGATACTTCCCAACCAAGTGCCAGCCTCATCCTCCAAGTGGAAGGTTTCCAAGTGCCAGAGGAGACCCCCAGACAAATCAATCCTAACACTCTTTTGTTTTCCCATTCTCTCACTCCAGGTTCCTCTTGGGGAAAATAATGCTTGCTTGCCAGCCTTAGAGGCTGATCGGTTCAGTCTCACCTCTGTGAGGGTGGCTCTCTGCAAGCCAAGGGGAAATCATGTCATCTTTCTAAAGTCACAAGCAGATAATTCCTATTTCAATTCCCTATTGTTACCCCATGCAGCCCTTACTCATGTCCAGTAAATTACTTCTTTTTCTAGCTCTTGACTTTATAATGCAGCTTAATTAAAGTGTGATGGATTTCAATGGTTTTTCATAGTCAAATGTATCTCATATATGTCAAAAACAGTGCTGCAGGGTTCAGTTTTCTCCTTAGTAGTTGCTTGACATAAATGTGCTGATTGGGATTTCTTCTCTGGGCTCCCCTCTCAGAAACTCTCTAATTAATTAAGACCAAACCATATACATACTTAGCAAACATGGTCTATTTAAAAATGATCTACCAAGATAAAGCCTCACAATTCATAAAATGAATTATCTAAATAAAGAGGCTTCCTTTGTCTGGGTTTCATAACACCTTAGCACCCAGGATGAAGGAGGATCAGATCACAGGGGGATAAGGTTTGCTTTTCCACTTGCATCTGCAATAAACTGCACTTCAATTAAAATGATGACTGCTCCAAGACTAGTAATATTGCACCATGTCTGGACAATTTGGGGGGAATTTTATTTGGCCTGCATAACCTCAATGAACAAAATTAAGTTGGTCTGTGGTTGCAGCCCTTTGTTGGTCAAACAGCAACAATGACATTATGTCAATTTAACACACATAATCCGTGTTGGTTTAATTAAGATTTGAATTGTTTGCAAGAAAAAGGGCTTAAGAACTGATAACATTTGCATAGTCAACCATTTCAAACTTAATTAAATAATTATGAACCTGGCTGTAACACAATCCTGGAATGGACAAAGTGAGTAAATATGTTTAGAGGTACTTCAGACACATTCTGTGCAAGTGAAAAACTGCCAAAATTATGCATTTTGACGGAACATTATATATATATATTATATATATATATATATATATATATATATATATATATATATATAGTACCATTGGTAATTAAGATATATACTTTATTTCTCTTTACATATCGAAGTAATAAATTTTTTTTTAATTTAAAAATAAATAAATAAATAGATAGATAAACATCAAACATTCCACGCTGAGTTGTCTTCTGTCATCAAACCTTTAGACTAGTTGTTTTTTAATAATGCAACTGAACGTTTACCCAGCTTTATTTTAAAAAAAAAATAGCAGGAAATTCTGGTCATACAGCCTGTTGAAATAACTAAAATCAAGGCAAATGTCTGTTGCGTTTTCCTAATTTGTCTTTTATCATATCCTTTCCTCAACCAAGTATGCAGAATTAATGTGAGAGGAGAAAATGAAACTACAAAGCAACTGAAAGATTCTACCATGGAAAATTGCCATTCATTTGGGATGTCAGAAAAATTGACAATTATTATTTATCAAAATGGTATCTTTCATTTGTTCTCACTTATTTAAATGTGAAATACTGTTTTATACTTGCACCCTATAATCTGTTGAAACAGTGGCTTGAAATGTCAGAAAGTATTTCTGTGCAGTGAATGTAGCATCTAAAGAGACCACCACATACTGTATATTCTCACATTCTACTTAATTTAAAATGACAGAGTTACAAGGTCTCAAGCCACACAACATCCATTATTTTTAATTTCTCCACTATATTATACATCCCCCTAAAGGTTAATTTCTTTTCAATTGCAAAATAATAAACCTGCCCCTCCTCTCCACTTTCATTACCTGTATGATAATGAAAAAATGTGGGACAGGTGTACACTGAGATGAGCTGTGATTGGTGGATTCACAGAGCGGACATGACGAGGGATTGGTTAGGCTGGGATTGCCCCTCCTTCCACCCTTTTCCTGGTGTCTCGCACATTGCTAAATGGAAGTGAAATAAATAATTATTCTGTATTCCATAAAATAACCCTATAAAACAGTACACTTTACAGTGATGAATAATACTGTGTCATCAACAAGCTTTATCCGCCTTGAAATACAGGATGCATGAAACAAACAATGAGTCAGCGTCACACAATAAGTCAGTGGCTGAGCTAGGATTTGAACCAGGGAACCTCGTGGTTATATGCCCAATTCTTTAACCACTGGTCCACACAGAGAAATACAAATTCACAATAATATATAATTGTTATGAAGTTACTGAGTTTTTGAATGTTACTATTGGTGGTGGAGTCCAACTGAAAAATTGAAATAACTTGCTAAATACTTTCGGTTCCAAAAAAAAACATTCCTAGTCAACGAGTAATATCTGTCTGCCTGATATGGTGTTTAAACACGCAGCCATTTTTGAGTTACTTAGCACAAAAAAATCCCCCCTCAAATTTGTCCAAACTCATTTTTTTGTGATTCTGTAACTTAAAAACTACACAGATACTGCAGAGAAAACATGCCCCTCAAAATCAAATTTAAACAAGAGTCTGCCAGCCGCTCTTACCTATAAAGGCATTATAATACTCAGTGTACATAGTCTGTAGCTATATTAAAAGCATATTAGATTAGATTGGGAAAATCTGAAAATAGGATTATAAAAACTACAACTTTCAGTTTTATAAATAATGTAACTATTTGCTGTGCTGACAAGCAGTTCTGTTTTAAACAAATTCTCCTGAAAAGACTTCTCAAAGCTGATTGACAGAAAGTTACTGCATAATGTAATATTTTATAATACTTATCATTTAAGGGTTACCTTAAGTGTTACATTACAATACATGACTGAGTGATACATGCAGAAGGTACAAAGCTTTCAGTTCAGCAGATATGTGACATTGTATGTCGAGTGAAAAATTAAATGTGACTGAAGCAGTTACGTAAATACGGTGATTAATATTTTATAGAGAGCACCATTTGTTAATATGCTGAAGTCTTTATCATTTAGGAGCAGAGTAAGGGATCACAAGGACTTGTAAACCTGGTCTTAAGGGTTTCATTAGAATCAAAGAAAGGGAAGAACTTTTTTCACCCTGCAGGCGAATCTCATAGCGCTGTGTATTTATAGCAAACTTAAAACAATGGCTATATTACATTACATGTGTTTGAAAAGAAGTGCCTGTGGAGGAAGATATTCCCAATAAGCTCATAAGCTTCATATCTCCCTGTTTTAATGTGGCCATTGATGAGAAAACTCTTAGGCGATTGACAACAATGAAGAATAAATGTGACAGGCACAGGAATCAGATGCCTATTGCAATAAATAAATAAATAAATAAAGAGCCAGACTCGGCCCATGGAAATGTGCTACAAAGAGATTAAAAAAAGCAATAGAAACACCTGACAGTGGTTGAGAAAAAAGGGATGGAATGATGCTTGAGAAAACCTAAAATAAACTCAAATGAATAGCTTATTGTTTAGTTTTAAAAAGTGTTAAAAAAATAAATAAAAATTCAACCAATTAAAATGTAAAGCAAAAACTGGTTGTTGCCAAATTAAAACATTAATAATAATAATAATAATAATAATAATAATAATAATAATAATAATAATAATAATAATAATAATAATAATCTGATATATTGTCTGGCATGCACTTCAATTTACAATACAGCTTCCAATCTGCAGTTCTGAAAAAAAGCCCCAAAACAATGTTATAGCAGACATTTATTTTAAAATTTGGCACTGCCTGTACACTAGTTTAAAGAAAGTTCTCCTTCAGGGCCAAACCATGTTAATAGCTGAAAAGCATGTCAGTCATTAAGAGATGTAGAATGTGTGGGGAATGGGTGAGGACAATTTCACGGTCCTCATGATATATATTTATAGTGTTGTACCTGCTTTATGTTATTTCCAATCAGAATTACTAACAAAGAAGTTTAGAAAATGCTTATTAATTCCACTTTACACTTTCCATTTGGCATTTTAAGACACATATTTTCACCAAAAATGATATGTCTGAATATTAATCTGATTAAAATGGAAATGTTGGGACCGTTGTATAATGTACAATAGCACAGACTGAACAGGATTGCCTACAGCATTTCTTTAAACACACAGAGTTTTTTTTTGAGAAACCACAGGGTTAGAAGTTAGAAATTTTTATATCCAGTATTTTTAATGAAAACACGAGTCCTCTTTCGATCCATTCCATTCAAGAACCTTGCTCCAACAATACCCTTATTTATAGAATTAAATACACCAGAGCCTAGTTCTAACAAAGTCTTTAAATGTTTAATTTGACAAAGATGTTTAATTTCATAATTATGCACTAGCTAGAACAAGGTCTAGTTGGAAGGGACTAAAACAGCTATAAGTGAGTACCACTGATTTGTAACAAATAGCCTTTTATTTGTGTCAAGTACATTTATTTGATTGGAGTTTCAGTGTAGATCATTATTTACCATGCTTACTAACTAATTATTTTCAACCATGAACAGGTGCTTTGAAAAGACTCCTAAAAGATGAATAACAAAAATGATCACTAGGAGTGATTTCCTATGTAACCACAGTTTTTGTTATATGACTAATTACCAATATAATTTAGCCCTTTATCTGTTACTCCATTTGTGCAACCAGCCTTTAACCAATGTCTTTTACAAGGTTACTGTGGTTAATTGTTTACCATATTCATGTGGCTAAATTTGAGGACCAGGGTTGAAAACAACAGATCACAGGAGAAAAAAATACAATAGAGGATGATAGAGAACACATACAGTAGTATATTACACTGATAAGAAATTCAATATTATGACAATGTTGATAATATGAAGTATCACTTTAAGTAATAGCTTTGGTGTATTTTCTTTAGATTATATATATATATATATATATATATATATATATAAATTGAGCTTTTACAATGGTTATCATCCCTCTCTCTTTCTCTTTCTCTTGCTCTATCTATGCCTCTATGGATTAAACCTGTTTTTCCTACAGTACACAAGCTGATTACCAAGTAGGTTTTTATAAAAAATGTCATAGGAACCTATAAAATCTCAACTTGTTATGACCTTCTGCTATTTGTCTATATATACAGTATGTTGAAAACAGCGGTTAGTTGAGGTGGCACTGTACAATATGTATGTAAAGATTGATTTGTTTTGTTTAATTGATAAACCCAGACTTGCCAATAGTTATAATCACAATTGTCAATCTGTATGTTGCAGTGCTCTGAAAATATTCTTATTTTTGCCATTATTCCTTTATTTGAGCCTGTACAAAGACCCTGTACATTAAAATTTTCATTTAATCATCTACATTATCTGAACTAATTACAATTATTCAGCTCCTGTCATCCTAAGACCTTGGAATAGAATTACCTTGAAGTGTTATTTGTAGAATGATGTTGGTGTTCAGCGGATGACTCCTAATTTCTCCAGAACCCCTGACAGTTGAGAGCTCCAAAGTCTTTGACCTGACTTCCTCTTTCTTACAATAAAGAACCTCTCTTTTCAAGGTCTATTATCCAATGAAAATGCATACAATGTAAAAGACAGAATATTACATATCATCACCCAGTGATATTGTGATCAAACGCCTGTCAAAAATGTTGCTATTCAAAGAAAAAAATCTGATTTGGGAACTAAGCAATTATTTATTTATTTATTTCTATTTCGAGCAGGAATATGAAAATATATTTTGCAGATGATGGAATGTATTAAATTGATCCAAATGACGGCGGATCTAAATATCACCATCGTATAAATCACCAAGTAGGACTGCCAGATGTTTTCCATTGCTTTACTGGAGGACAGTAAAGGTTAGGTGTTCTAACTGTGTCAGTGATGGTATTTAGATCTGACACTGTTTATTTCATTTTAACAGATCCTGATAAGCTTTCTTTATGTATTATCTGTAGAAAAAAACAATTCAAATAACTACAATATACAATATGCTTAAGAGGTCTTCAGGGGTACAAAATAACAAACTCCATCAGACCCGGAACTGTCATTGTTTTCACCAACCCATCCCAAACTGAAGTAAATATTGTAATAATAGACCTGAACCGGAAGAATAATGGTTCATATGCTTTTCGGGCTTTCCCCATAATGAGTGCAGTCCCAGAAATGTAAGCTACACATGGCAGTAGAAACACTACATAAGGGATATAGACAGAGACACAAGCACACAGCAGGGTTAGAGTCTAGCACTCCACTCCTGAGGCGCTTTGCCTCACACACAAACACTGCACAATTAAAAAATAAAAATTAAAGTAAAGGCATAATGGAATCCAACAAACTAACAAACAAAAACCCAAACAAAAGAAACAAATGCACATACAGTATAATTGTATATACTTGCACTTTGTTTCATATTGTTATTCATTAAAAAATAAAAGATTTATTTATGCTGGCCCTGAATATCAGAAGTGTCTTCCGTCTGTTTTAACCCGACTCTTATCCCAAACATTGCATCTTTCAAAAAATGAAACCCGTTTCTATGGTTTTGCGACAGATGGAAGGGTACAATTGACATAGTGGTGGCGGAATAATTATTCAGTAGTATTAAATATTCAGTATTTCAATTTGAAACATCTCGTCCACTCTCTGTCATATAGTTCATTGCTGCTCGAGCTGTGCTGCGCACCAGTGAATTTAGTTCCAGTTTGTTGCATTGTAGAGGTTTCGTTGAAAACAGCGGTATATGTAATGTGCCCCTATATAAATATTAGATTATTAAAAATCTAAGCCTTACTTGTTTCTAACTATTCTATTTAGACCCAGGAGAATTTAAAAATCATAATGTGTGTCATTTGCTTCAGATTTTTCTCCTGAATAGCCATATCTCTACAGAGGCATTGTGTGAGCTCTGTGAAGTATTTATGGAAAGACTTTGACTACTGCAGTGGAAAACAGATAAGGAGAAAACAAACATGTTGTATGAAAAGAATGTCAAGGTTTTTCTTTTGTGTGTGTTCTTCAAGATATTACTCAAACACTATTACATACTGCATTCTGTCATGTCAGTGTAAAGAATTAACTGCAAGAATGAAGCACAATTGACCTTCTAGTACCAATGCTAGGACTCTACCAGCAGCAGCTCCCGCAGTCAAGCTGGTTGGAGTAAATACAGTATAATACAGTCATTGCATCGTTTAAAAGGTCCAGCAAGTGAAGCGAAAAAGATAGCTGCACAGCAAAGCTAAATGTGTATAGGGAAATGCGTGCACAAATTACAAACCCAAGGGGATATAAATGCAAAAAGTGAGATATAGAATTCCACATTGCTTAATAAACACCCCAAAAACACCTTTCAATGCATCAACAGTTCAAGGGCAGAATAGGAAGATGTTAAAAAAAAAAATGTAAGGGAGAGCAGGGTAACTAACTGTCCTAGTACTTCATACAGGTTTTCATCAGCAAAGACTGTAATAAACTGCAAATATACCTTGTTATTATGTCATTAAAGCAGATGCACTTTTTTTTTTTTTGAAAATATGCATAATGTTATATCATGTTTAATTAGATGATTTTGTAACTACTGTACCTATTTAGGAAAGAACCCCTTCGTTTAAATGTTCAGGAAATACCTCTGCCTGATTAAGTATCATCATATGTAGCCAGTTCCTAAGACAGGAAGTGTTCAACTGAGTTTAGGAAGTTCCTATCCGGTGAGCCTAAGAAACCATTTTGTTTGAGAATGGAAAACACACTAGTAATTTGATGTACAGAAACCTTCTTTTCCAGTTCTGCAGTTGAATGTTACTTTAAAAGGTAATCAATTTTAGTACTCACCAGTAAAAAATACAGATAATTAAATATTAATAACAATATAATGTGGCATAATACAAAGTTTAACATTTTTGCAGTCTGCAGCCCTGCATCATAATTTCTCTGTGATTCAGTGGTGCAAACAGATTGATACATTACAATGATGCAACTGAGGAAGCATTGTGTTTTGAGGAATCGTATCGTCATAAAGAACTGTCAGTGCGTACCAGTGGCAAGCCTGTACCACAGTGTCTGTGTAGTTTGAAATTTTAAGCTGCTGCCCCTGCTGCTCTGCGGCACTCAGCCATTAGGCAGGGACGGGACATTGAAAATAATTGTGGGATATGTGGGAATGAATCATAGAAGCAAAGGTATATTTCAGGGTTTTAAAACAACATTTCCCACAATTATTTTCAATGTCCCTGCCTATTGGCTGAGCACCGCAGAGCAATCAGGGTCGGCACATTAAAATTTCAAACTACACAGACATGGAGCATTTAGCTTATTTGTTAAGCTACTGACTGTCTCTGTTGAAGTGAGTACTGTTTTGTTTTAAGCCATATTTTTATTTTCAAAATATACACTGCCTTTTTTTAAAAAAAAAAGGCAGTGTATATTTTAGCACTAGAACAACAAGACCATGTATGGAATTAAAATGAATAGAATATAGAAAAGCACTGTTGCTGCTGATTGGTTGTTTCTACGTGCTTTGAAAAGGGAGTCTAGTCTTCCAGAATATCAGCATATATTCTGTGTGCTTTTGGAGGCGTGGATTTCCATAACAGCTTTCTTGTTGAAGGCTGTCAAAAGAGGAGGAGCGGGTGTCTAGTGAATATAAAGAAACAGTTTTATTAGAAATAAAACTAATGGTAAAATTAAAAGGTGCAACAACTAAACTAAAATAAATACAGAAAGGAAGAATTAACTAAACTCAACAATACAGAAAACTTGATTAGTGATCCAAAGCAATCTATGGGAGAGTCCCTTAAAGTTTACAACTGAATTTCTGACAGCTATTTAAGACGAAGGTTAGCTTTTACAGGGGTATCGTTAGTAATACAAATATTTACTTTCGTTAATATTTGATAATCAAAGCATTGTTAAATCAGTATTTATATATATATATATATATATATATATATATATATATATATATATATATATATATATATATATATATATATATATATATATAGTTTTGGTTTAGAAGGCAATTCTCACTCTTGCAAGATAAAGATGCTTTTTGCATCCAGACAACCTATCGACAATTATCTGTTATCGAGACAGCTAAATTTGGATTCTAGCTTAAACGCAGAATGATAATTACCTTGTAAAACCCACATTCATTTGTATAAATCACATACAACAAACAATTATCTCAAACCATGAATTGAAAGCAATAATACTTTTCTAACATTGTACCTCAAACAAAACGTTAATTTTACTTTAAGGTTGGTTTATTTTCGAGTTTATAAGAGGATAAAACACAACATGTTGAATACTTAACAGATTTTCTCTCCTCCTCCATCTGATCCATGTCTTCAACAAAACAGATACTCAAAGGCGCTCCTGTAGGCGAAAGAAAAGTTAAAATTCTGGTTTTTGTTTTCCTTGCATTTCGTCCCCACTTCAGGGTACAAAAGAAAATGTTTTTGCAAAAACAAGAGTCATTAACTATGTAGATATTCCACTGAAACAGCAATTCCTCCACCAATATGAGCACTCTTTGTCCAGTTATGTGTGGAATATTCCACTGCAAACTGCGCCACTGCTAGCTTATACAAGACTGAATATATTTCAATCTCTGTCGACTTCAAATGCTCATCTTTCTCCGGTGATCAATCGGGGTCTAAGTTAAAGATTTGATTACAGGTACTTTTAGGATTTTAGAAATCTTACGCTGCGGACTCCCACACCAAGGCAAACACTAGAGTAGTTATTTCGTATCTGAGTTTCCGAAAACATTATCTCTGTGCAAGCCGTTCGCAGGCTGGGTCTTCATATTGTCAAAGTTCAGAGCCCTATTGTGTGTCAAGGGCCTTGAGTTTTATGGCAGAAGCCCTGTTTTTTTTTTTTTTGCAATTCTCTCTTCAATCAATCAATCAATCAATCAATCAATCTTTATTTTATATAACGCCTTTCATAGTGGATAGGTTGTTTATTTTGGGCTGTTCCTGTCCACTTGAGTTGTTTCCCATTGGTTGTTCTCGTTCTGAGACGTCCCAGTGTTCTTTGCTGTTTCGCCCCCTGTCGGGTGGATTTATGAGGGGTCCTGGCATTCAAAACCATCTGGTTTTACCTTTTGAAAGACACTGTCAGTGCCACAGGATTTATTCAACATTGGTGAAGACAAAGTACTTGTCCAGTATTTAGTTTATGACTCTTTTTAAAAGCATTCTTTGTCAGTGGCAGAGTTTATGACAAGAAACCCAGTAGACACAGAGAATGGCTTAGGATTCCCCTCTGTATATTAAAATTATGTTAATTTCATAAACAGAATGATGTTATGGCCCACTCTGATGCTACAGTGCTGTAACAAGAGTTACAGTTGCATGCTGAAGTAGCACTACAGTTATTTATTTCTCAATATTAGGAATTTTTACAATTATGTAGGACTAAATATCTCATTAGGAAACTTAGGAAAGTAGTCGCCTCTTACTTAGCCCTTGTTATTAT